>NW_008349529.1:1314731-1340469 GCF_000622305.1 Nannospalax galili
ACCCCAGTCTCTCCCTAAATTTGCTAAATCTTCAACTGACAGTTTAAATGAATTGGCAGCCATGGCCATTTCTAATTACAATACCTGGGAAACATTTGAACATTTGGCATACTAGATCTTGTTTTCTCATATTTATATCTGCTACAAAGCTACTTAATTATCTTGAATTATTTGGTGGCCATAAGATATGGAAGTTCATTTGAAGGGTTCTAGAAAAAATATTGCATAGTGCTAGAGGTTTGCTTGGGAAGTTCTTTTGAAGAAAAAGCCAAAGGCCGGCTTGTTCAGGCTACCAATCCTCTATAGCTGGGACACTTTCCATTCAGAGCCTCAGCTAGGAGGAAATGGTTGGACTGTTTAAGGTGCTTTGGTTAAAGCTAGCACATTGTAGTATAATCTAATGTGTGTATTTGTATGAGATCCTTGGAAGGAAAGAATCTCAAGCAATACAGCTGGGTCAGCAGACTCTTACGTATGCTGTGACAAGACTAGTAGTTATCTTGCAGTAAAAGTGTGCACAGAAAAGAGTAGGTGGACATTGTGGCCAGAGATAGAAAAGAAGGTTAGCCATGACTGTTTGAGATGGGCTTAGAGGCAGTTTGGAAAGTTTGGTGTGGGGCAGATACTGGATATGGCAGCAGATTCCGGGCAGGAGGGAGGGAAATTTGGTGATGATGGCAGAGCCTTGTGATCAGGCAGTGAGTGGAATGCCTGGGGAGAAGGCTAGGCTCAGGAGGAGATCTCAGCAGAGGCGCCAGAACTTGCCTAGATGGGCAGGCTGAGCATAGTGTGGTCAAACACTGTCCCTTAGGCATGATGTGGTCACTGACGTCTTAAAATCAAGGCAGTTGTGAGATCAGACCTACGTAAGAGGTAGAAGGCTGACTGGAGGTGAGGCGTCCATGAAATACCTTTTGTGAGTTGTCACTCATGCTGCGGTGGGCTTCTTAGGGATGACCTCTACCTTTGAGTAAGTAACCCTAACAAATCAACTTGTCAAGGTAGATGGGGGTGAAATTCTTTCTTTGGTCTGTCAATGCCATTTTTATCAGGAGTGAATCGAGACAGATATCTCCAGAAAAGACACAACCCGTGATGGTAGGAAACCTCAAAGACATGGCTTTCAGAGACACCAGCAGGTGAAGGAGAGTGAGGTTGGCGAGTCAAATGCCAAGCTCCTGCCCCCGAAGGAGCTGACGTCTGAAGGTGACATTGTGGCTGGATGCAAAGCAGAGGAGAAGAACGTGAGGCAGAGATGGAGGCACTGAGCAGATTCAGTGCTTCAGATCTCAAGAGGAGTGGTCAGACCTGGAAGCTTCAGTAAGTGTCTAGCTTGCAGAGAGTTCTAGTTCACAGAAATCAATGATCGTGACAACTAAGACTTGTCCATTGTGCTCTCCACACTGTGCACACTGGTGAGCATACGGCACACACTGAACTCAGCATACTTATGTCATCATTAAACAAGTGGGAACTGAGGCCAGAAGAGGCACTTGAGTAATGAATGGTGTTGCTAAGGTTGAAATCTACATCTCTGACCAGGAGCCCCAAATTTGCCTACTTGGCTCTGTTACCCACAATGCTGTAGATTTTGAAATATTTGGGGTTTGATCTTGAGGAAGAGAAAATGTCCCCAGAACTGTTATTTTTTGCCCCTGCATGTTGGATCCCTGATGTTGCTGTTTATCAAACATGACTGTTTATCATCCACACGGCATTGAGTTAAGTACTGGACTGATAGGGATGAATTTGACACTGCCTCTCAAGGAATATTGTGATAAACAAGTGCACAAACCCTGACATAAAGTGATAAGCACCCAGAGAGTTGGGTATGAAAGGTAAACGAGGAAGCCAAAGATGGAAACACCTGAGAAGGCTTCAGAGGTAGCTTCTGAGGAGCCTTGAAGGAACAGTTACTCCCAGGTACACAAGAAAGGGAAGACAATTCCAAGATGGGAGTTTATTGAAAATGTAAATTATTAGGAAATCTATAAGCAGCATAATAATATAACTAGAGTTTCAGGAAATGAGCCAGGAAAACAGTCTGACGCCTTGCCATAAAAGGCCTTATGTGCCAGAGTAAGGGGTTAGAATCCACCGAGCTCTCAAGAAGAGCTCCTAAATTTCTTTGTCTGAGGTTAGCGCTAACCTCAGAGCCAGAAGGGTGACTCTGTGGCCTGTCCAATAAATAATAGCTCTGGGACAGATTCCCCAAATAAGCAGTTAGCAGATCTTGATAAGATCCAGATAAACAGCGGGAAAGCCAAAGAATTGTCTGGCAAAGTCAAACTGTCTTTCAGGATAAATAGATAAGCTGTCCTCCTCTGCTCTGTCACACTTGACCCACTTGAATAAGCTTCTGATGAAGATTTGTCTCTGTACTCTCTTGGATTTCCAATTTCATTCTTAACCTATAAGAAGCTGATTAAATTAAACACTGTTGACATCCAGGCTCTTAAAACGGAAACTCACTTAAAAGGACTAGCGGTCAGAATCTAACACAGTGTCTACTGTGTTACCCTTTGGTTCCTTTTTGTGTCACCTTCTGTGTTCCTAAAGATTAGATATTTGTTCATGGTTGGAGCCAGTAGACTTACCTGTAGGTCTTCTCGGTGAGCCACTCCTCAGCTTCTCTGCTTCAAGTTGATGACTTTAAATTCTGGAAGGAAACTAAATGACAGTTTAATGATGGCCAGGGAATATTCTGTGTATCCATGATAAGGATATTTGCCTAATCTTTGGGACAGATGCAAAGACATTTCTGTCTTCCAAATTACCCCACATCTCCTCTTCTTCCTGACTGATATCCTCATCTTACCATTATTAAAAAATAAGGTGAAGCCAGACGTGGTGGCATACGCCTTTAATCCCAGCACTTGGAAGGCAGAGGCAGGCGGATCTCTGTGAGTTCAAGGGCAGCCTGGTCTACATAGTGAGTTCCAGGACAGCTGGGGCTACAGAGAGACCCTGTCTCAAAAAGACCAAAAAAAAAAAAAAAATAATAAAATAAAGGATGAGGCTGGTAGTGGTGTCATATGTCTGTAATCAATGCAGGTAGGAGGCAGAAGAAAGAGGATCTCTGTGAGACTGAGGCCAGCCTAGCCTACAAAACAAGTTCCAGGCCCTGAGGCTACAGGGAAACCCTGTCTCAAAAAACAAACAAACAAGACAACAAAAAGAAATGAAGGAAATAGGATCCAATCTCAGCTCTTGGGCTTACTCAGGTCACTTGGATCCATTCATGCCCCAGACCTGTGAGATCCTCATCAGCCAACCTGCTCATCTAACAGCCATCCTGCCCACCCTGCTGCTATGGAACCTTAAGGAGTCAGTCCTGGAAGCTCATACTAAAAGTTGTACTTATCCTTAGCTGAAGGGAGACTACTTCTTACACCCCAATCACACATCAGCGTAAAGTGGCCCCAAGACTGAACATCAAGCTCCACTCGGGTGGCCATAATCTGACAAGTTGGAGAAACAACAAAGAAACAAAGACCCACTCAACAAAGAAGAGATCACCTACCCATACCAAGAAACATTACCCATGACACAAGTCCAGATGCTCAGGTCTCATTGATAAAATACAAATAACATGAATAAGCAAGACAATACACCTCCCCCAGAAATTAGCACCCCCTTTGTAATATTTCCTGATAATGGCCACCTAGCCTATACAAGACAATGATTTTAAAACAGCAATTACAAATATGTTCAAGGGACTCATAGAGAATACAAATAAAAGGCTCAATGGACACTATGAGTTGAATGAAAATAGCTAAAACAATTCAGGAAGTGTAGTTAGGATTCAATAAAGAGACAGAATCTCTGAAGCCAAACTGAAATAAAACTTGAAAAATCCAGGAACTCAAACAAAAAGCCCAGAGGAAATAATGAGAGAGGGATTGGAGGAAATGGAACAGAGAATATCAGATCTTGAAAACAAGTTTGGGGATATAGATCACTCAGTCAAAGAAAATGTTAAATCTAAAGTAACCCAAGAGCAGAGTATGTGGGACCTCTGGGGCAGTATAAAATGTTCAACCTGTGAATAGAAAATACTCTTAACGAAATCAAATCTAAGGAAAGAGATACCTATCAAGGTCCAAAAGGCATAGGGAACACCAAGTAGGCAAAACCAGAAAAGAATCTCCCCATGTCAGATAGTAGTAAAAACACTAAATGTACAGAACAAAGATAATATACTGAAAGCAGTGTGAGAGGAACATGAAGTCCAATATAACGGCAGGCCCATCAGAATTGAGCTTTCAATGGAAATTATGAAAGCCAGAAGGGATCCAACACTGCCTTCTGGTCTCAGCATCAGTTGCACAACATGGTGCCCTCACATACATGTAGACAAAACACTTGTACACATAATAAATATAAATAAAAATATTGCAAGATTTAAAAGACAGCTTATATGTGCCATGTAAATACAACTGGATCTCAGTAGTGTCCATTTGTCAAAAAGGAAACAAAATTGCATAATCGATGGCTACTTAGAAAGCTGGAAGAGGAAATAATGAGATATTTTAGAAAAGATAGCAGAGAACATTGCTAGAATACAATTATGTCTGGGGCTGTTATTGAAAAGTAACAAATGCTGCCATTATCTAAAACACGTTAGAACAAAATAATCTAACATTCTAATACACATATACCCCTTCCCCATGCTTAGCCTTACGTGCAGAATACTCTCAATTGTCCAGATGGTCATTTCAGGTCCCAGGTTACTTATACCTGCTTGGAGAGGTTTAGAAGCAGCACATGGAAACGTGGCTCATGGGACTTGCAGCTGTACCCATGCTGTATCAATCATGGCCATTGTCAAGTCCTTGGGGGAATAGAGAATATTTTCCATATAAAAATATAACATTGATTTCAAATAAGGTGCATACTTCTTCCATGAAATGAATGCTAAAGAAACAAGGAAAATAACACAAATAAATACCAAATTAAATAGTGTGTTGTTTGAAAAGATTAACAAGCTTGAAAACCTTTAACTAAATTAACTAAGAAAGAGAGGACCCAGATTAATAAACCAAGAGTTGAAAAGGAAAACATTAAAACAGACCCTGAAGAAATTCAGAAATCCATTAGGACATATTAAAAAAAATCTATATTCCACTGGAAAAATCTAAAATAAATGGATAAATTCTAGGTATGTGCACTGTACCAAAGTTAAATCAAAATGACATAAACAAACCCATAACCACCAATGAGACTGAGGCAGTAATTAAACATCTCGCAACTAAAAAGAGCCCAGGACCGGATGGATTCAGCATTGAATTTTACCAAACCTTGAAAGAACTATACCAATACTCCCCAAATTATTCTACGTAATGATAGAAAAAGAAGGAACACTCTTAAATTCTTTCTATGATGCCAGAATTACTCTGATGCCAAAACCAGACAAAGACCCAATGAAAAAAGAAAATTACAAGACAATCTCTCTGATGAACACGGATACAAAAATTTTCAGTAAAAACACTTGTAAACCAAACACAAGAACACATCAAAAAGATTATCCACGATAAGATAATCAAGTCAGCTTCATCCCAGAGATGTAGGGATGGTTCAACATATGTAAATCAATTAATGTAACCCACTACATATACAGACTCAATGGCAGAAAATACATGACCACCTCATTAGATGCGGAAAAGGCCTTTCACAGAATTCAACATCCATTCATGATAAAAGTCATGAATAAAAATCCCATAGAGTCATCGAATACAGGGGACCTATCTCAGCAAAATAAAGACAGTTTACAACGAGCCCACGGCCAACTGAAAGCATTCCCATTAACATCAGGAGCAAGACAAGGATGTCTACTCTCCCCATTCCTGTTCAGTATAGGGCCTGAAGTCTTAGCTGGAGCAATATGACAAGTGAAGGGGATACAAATTAGAAAGGGAGAAGCTAAAGTATCCTTATTTGCAGATGATATGATTCTATAATAAAAGCCCCTTAAAGACTCCTCCAGAAAAATCCTAGAGCTGAGAAATATACTCAGCCAACTATCAAGATATAAAGGTAACACACAGAAATCAGTAGTCTTCCCATATACCAACAGCAAACATATTGAGAAAGAAATTAGGGATATGATTCCACTCACAGTAGCCTCCCAATATAAAGTATCTTGGAATGAATTTACCAAAGAAGTGAAGGACTTGAATAATAAAAATTTAAGATGTTGAAGAAAGAAATTGAAGAAGATACCAGAAGATGGAAAGTCTTCCCATGCTCATGGATCAGTAGGACTGATACTATAAATATAGCTATCCCACCAAAAACAATATACAAATTAAATGTAATATCCGTTAAAATTCCAACAAATTCTTCACAGAAGTTGAGAAAATAACCTCAAATTTTGTATGGAAGTACAAAAACACAGGATCCAAAGCAATCCTAAGGAGTAAAAGAAATACTGGAGATAACACCATCTATGATTTCAAATTATACTGCAGAGCTATAGTAATAGAAATAGCATGGCACTGGCTAAAAACAGAAACATTGAACAATGGAATAGAATTGAGGACCCAGATTTAAGTCCACACACTTACAGTCATCTGATTTTTTGGCAAAGGGGCCCAAAACACATATTGGACAAAGAGCATTTTCAGCAAAGGGTACTTGTCAAACTGGATAGTGGCATATAGAAGAATGAAACTAGATCCCTAGCTCCCATCCTGCACAATCCTCAACTCCAAATTGATCAAGGACTTCAACATAGGACCTGATACCTTGAATCTGATAAGAGGAGAAAGTAAGGGTACACTGGAATTTATAGACACAGGAAAGGACTTTCTGAACAGGACCCTGATAGCACAGGCCTTAAGTACAATGGACAAATAGTACCTCATGAAACTCAAAAACTTCTGTACTTCAAAGGACAGCATTCAAGTGAAGAAGAAAACTACAGAAAGGAAAAAATAACCTTTATCACCCATACTTCCATACTTTTGACAGAGGGTTAGTATCTAGAATATACAGCATCAAATAAATAAATAACCCAATTAAAAACTGGGTCAAGGAACTAAACAGAGTTCTCAAATGATGAAACACAAACGGCTGAGAAATGCTTTAAAAATGTGCAACACCTTTAGCCATCAGGGAAATGCACATTAAAAACTACTTTGAGATTTCATCTTATCCTGGTCAGAATGGCTAAGATCCAAAAATCAAAGGATAACAATATGCTACCAAGGATGAGGGGGAAGTGGAACACTTATTCACTGCTGGAGAGTGAAATTGGTACAGCCACTATGGAAGTCAGTGTGGAACGTCTTCAAAAAGCTAAAAGTAGATCTCTCACATGACCCAGCCATGCCATTTTTGGGCATAAACCCAAAGGACTCTGCATTCTACTACAGAGATACCTGTTCATCCATGTCCATTGCTGCCCTATTCACAATATGCAGGAATTGGAAACAACCTAGATGTTCAGCTGATGAATGAATAATGAAAGGATGGTACATTTATACAGTGACATATTATTCGGCTGTTAAGAAAAAAGAAACTATGAAATTCACAGGTAAATGGATAGAACTGTAAGTGATGTAACCCAGACCCAGAAAGACAAATGTTACATACTCTCTCACTAGTGGATGGTAGCTTTCAATCTTTAGATAGGTGTTTTTCAATTAGAAAATCCTTAGATTTTAAAAACTAATAATATGCCATGTGGAAGCCTACTCTGGAAAATTCTCCCAATATATGTGTATGAATTTTAAAAGAGTTCAAAGATAGTTACCATATAACAGGGTTCAATGGCCTTAATAGACTTGCAAATGAAAAGCCCTGTGCCAGGAGGGATGAACTCTCTCTTTGTTGACCAGAGTTCCCATAGATCTCAGACAATACTGATTATTGCCATAGTGCTTGGTTACCCACCAGAACATGATGGTAGGACCCTAGTACTGAAAACACTACATATATGAACTGCAGAACCAACAAGAAGAAATCAAAGTGGTACTGACCTTGAACCTACATTTCTGCTGGCTAGCTTTCACAGTACTAGAAGGTGCTGTACATGTTTCTGACCGAGGAAGGTAATCATCAACCTTGTTCTGCTGTGAACCTTATGAGCTACCATGGCAAATGGCTTGACAAAATATACTCAATGGTGCAATAGTGGCACGAATATTATCAGAGTAACTAATCATCCATACCTAACACTGTTATCAGGGCAAGAACTTGTGGCTAGACAAATCACAGGCCACAGGGGAGAACCCACTATTCTCATTCTGCTAAATAGACATAATATTAAACTGACTTACAATGACGTATTGTTATCTCCATAGTTCAGTACATCCCTCAACTCTCACCAGAGAAGGTTCTTCTTGCAGCAGATGGTCATTAACACAGAGACCCAAAAATAGTCAACCCTCAGAAAAATAAGCCTACAGAGTGCTCAGCCCGAAATGGGTCACCTATATCACACTTTCTCCTCCTCCAAAGACTTAGGGATCATTGTGGGAGAGGGATTGGAAAGACTGTAAGAGTCAGAGGCAGTAGATGAATACAAGAAAACTGACGTCTGGACACCAGGGTAGTTGCATACATGAATCCACAGTGCTTATGACAGCATGCACAAGACTTACACAAACCCAAGCCAGACAGGGACCCTGCATAGATGGGGGAGGTGGGCAAGAGGCCCCAGACCTAGCTGAATATGTATATCCAACTGATGGATGCTGAGAGAGGGAGAGTCAGTTTTCTTTATTGGTCTGGTAGACCAGACTCCAGGACATGGACCCCCACACAGGAGCATTTGGGAGGTATGGATTATAAGAGGTAGAATTTTAAAAGAACAAATAAATAAAATGATAAATAATGGAGGACATGAAATTGGGAGGGAGTATAGTGGGGAAGAGGATCTGAATACGATCAAAATTCATTTACGGAATTCTGGAATCAATAAAAATATTACTAAAAAAGAAAATAGGATACAATAAAACTGATATTAGGATATGGAATCAAAGTATCCATCATTGGATTAGTAGATAAATAATATGTGTTGTATAAACACAATGAACTACTTACTATTCAGCCTTAAACAATAGGGAAACCATGTTCTTTGGGACAACATGGATGAGCCTGGAGATCATTATGTTAAGCAAAATAAGTCAGGCATAGAATGCCACATGATCTTACTTGTAAGAGTGAAAACAACTGGATCCAGAAAAGTAGAGAGTCAAATGTGGTTATCAGGTATTGGGCATTGGTGAGTTGGATAAAGGCTCCCCAAAATCAGACAAAAGTAATAGATGCAAGGGTTTATTGTTCATTAATGTGACTATGGTTACCAGCAATGCACTGTGCTCTTGGAAAGGACTAGGAAATAGATTTAATTATTCTCACCTCAAAATGATATATATTTGAGATAGTGGACATGTTAAGCAACTTGATTTACCCATTTTCACTGCATATTCAAAACAACACATCATGCATTTTGCCAATTAAAAATACACAATTTAGCCAATTAAAAATACAGAAAATAGAAGCTCCTAGAGCAGAACATCTGACTCCCTGTGGCCTTCCCTACAGGTGACTCATATATGTGTCTCCCCGATATCCATTCTGTTCTCTGTTCTCTGCATCCCCCCATTTCTCGGGGACCCCATTCCTTCTTCTACCTTCTCTGTGCATGGCTCATTGTTTCCTTCCTAATGGGTGGGTCCAATCACACAGGCCCAATTTCTATTTCCTACCCTTGAGATGACCATTTCCTCCACATATTGTGTGACTTCTAAGCTGACTTTGTAGTAATTTCTGGAACCAATGTCTAAGTCTAGGCCCTCTGCTTCCTCACTTCCTCTTTTCTTTTCAAGTCCCCCCAATTTGAATTCTTCCTCAATGACTCCGTCGCAAACTCAGTCCTTCCTTGTATCTTCGTGCAGAAAACACACACCCACTAGACTGATTTTGAATTTGAGATCACTTACTCCTCAGTGGGATCTCAATGCATCCCAGAAACTACACATTTCTGTAGTTTGTCCACCTACCAGCTTCCCTGTGTTTCCTGCTTTTTCTTCTCTCCTTGGACATCCATCTACTGCCTCATCTTACTCTCACAGATAACCTCATGACCCATTTTCCCTTCCAGTTTTACAGAAGTCTGCAACAATCTGAAGGGACATCCACAGGTGCACAGAGTTGAATGTACTTATTACCTAAATCTAAGTCCAATGTTCCGTCATGTTCACTCAGGTGTCCATGGTCCTGGATAATGTCAAACTCTGCAGCTGTGCACCAGATCCTGACCTGCTGGATACACGTTGATACTGCCCAGTGCTTCAGCCTTCTCAGGCTCATCACCTTTGCTTTCCTCTCTTCTAGATCATTCCCAGCGGTCTACACATGTGCACACCTCTGTTAAAAGTTACACCATGGTGCATGCCTATAATCTCAGTACTTGCATGGTATAGGCAGAGGGATGAGGAGTTAAGGCCAGTGCAGGCTACATGAGACCCTATCTCAAAAAACAACAACCAAAACCAGGTACACAGCAAAACCAAAAATGAATCTTGGCCTCTCTTTTCATCTAATTCCTACCCTTTCCTCTTTTCTCTATACCAGTTTTCTCTGAAACAGTGCCTAGTCTTTTTTGAAAAATGTTATTTATTATTTTTACTTTTTGTATGAATGTATTATGTAAATGCACCTGTGTCGTGCAATACCCCAGAGATCAGAAAAGGGCATTGGGTCCCCTGGAACTGGAGTTACTAAAGAGTGTTAGCTGCCATATGGGTGCTGGGATTCGAACCCAGGTCCTCTGCAAGAGCAGCCAGTGCTCTTAACTGCTGAGCCATCTCTCCAGCCCTACAGTGCCTCTTCTTGATGTCTCCGGTCTTGTTCTTTTTCTTCTGAATTCCCTCTGGTCAGGCATTTTTCCCCTCATCATGCCAAGAAAACTGTCCTTCTCAAGGTCAATGAATGGCCTCTAAAATGCACAGTCCAAATGAGGCTCCTGCCTCCCATCACTTAAGCATTTGGTCTTGTTTCCCTTGCAGCCCTTTGTTCCCATAGCATTCTGGACCTCACACCTGCCTGCTTTCCCAGATGTCACTGACAGCTGCTTGTAAAATTCCCTTTCTGATTCTTCTTTGTCTCCCCAACCCTAAATACTAAGAAGGTCCTGAGTTCAGAGTGCTATCCTTGACTATTTGCTTTTTATGCTTGCTTCCCTGGCAGTCTCATCTAAAGTGCCATATGATGTGCTCTGATCATTTCCAGCTTTCAAAACCCTTGAAATCATGCTTGACTTCCTTTTATCTCACAGACCTTGCATCCCATTCCTCAATATGCCCTGTTGGCTTGGCCTTCAGAATGTTTCCGGAGTCCTATCTCTCTTGTCAGCTCACTGTTAACATCATGGCCAAGTTACTGACAACCATTGCTTAGATTCTTCTAATAGCTTCCTAGACGATCTCTCTAGTTCTGTTCTGGCCTCTCTCTAGTCTACAGTTATAGGCAGCAGTCAAATGAGCAACTTAACACCTAGGTCATAACATGTAATTTCCTAGCTCAAAACCTTCCCAGTGTTTCTCTATCTGCCTCTGGATAAAAGTCAAGGTTCACCCTTTGCTTGCCGATCAGACCCCACCCGTGCTTCCCTGATGCTCTTTACCCTCTCTAGGCATTCTTTTCCAGCTTCTGCTTCCATCACTCTCTGGTCTCCTTGTCACATTCTTTCGCAGGGCCTTTTCACTCAGCTTTATCTTTGCCTGGAATGAACACCTCCAGGAGGTGTCTGCCTGGGTTTAGTGGTTCATCCCTCCTCCGAGGGTTTTCACTCAGTTGTCATCTCTCTTTTTTTTCTAAGCAGCCTCTCTAAAATTGCCCCCTGTCCTCTCCACACTCACTTCCTTCTGGTCTCTCTACTTTATCCTTCACCTATTTATCACTCTTTTCCAACAAGTAGTATGCATCCTACTTGCTTATTTTATTATTCACCTCTCTCACTGAAAACAGGGCACAGTTCACAGAGCAGGGGCTTTTTTTTTTTTTTTTACTATTTCAATCACCATAAAAGTCACCCTATGTTCAATCACCATAAAAGTCACCCTATGACTCTTTCCCATTACTTTGCCTAGGTTCTTTGTGACAAGGACCACAATCCTGTCGTTTTGTGTTGATTCCTTTATTTCTCTAATTGTCTGGCCCCTCACTATACTTGAAGCTCCTTAAGAGCAGGTACCTGATCATTTTACTTCCTTCTTTATCTCCAGAGTCAGGCAAAGTCATTGCCACAAAAAGGAAGAGGAGGAGGAGGAAGAGGAAGAAGAGGAAGAAGAAGAGGCATGATCATAGATCTTAGAGAAAACCCCAAGACTGTCACATCCCTATACTAATGTGATTTCTTACTATGTGCAAAATATGTATCCTTATATTACAGACAAATATCCCAGTCACCACTCATCAAAGAAGCTCATTTTGCCCCAGTTGGAGACTATTACCAAGTACCCCAATTGGTCACACACAGACATTGTCTGTGAATTGCCCCAGCCTCAGTGACACATCTACAATGCAACCTGTCCACAGAAGGCTCATGGAACATAGAACAGGGATAAAGAAGAGGAGGACACTAATGAATCTCTCAGTTCTCATTAATGAAGCTCTGTCATGCAGCCAAGGGCCAGGAGCATGAAAGGTCACAAATGGCCAAAGCATAGCTATCAAGAGTCTACTGAATGCTGGTCCTTGGACTCCTATAATAAACTTCACCCACCCAAGGCTTCAGGACCATCATGGAAGAGGGGGCAGAAAGACTGTAAGAGCCAGGGAGGCAGTGCAGGACCGTATGGAAACAGGGTCCTACAAGCTCCTGGGAACCTGCTCACATGATTCTATGGGAAAGGTGTCAGCACACACAAGTCCCATGCAAACTCAGGCAGACAAAAACCCAGCATAGAATTGGGAAAATGAACAGCAGACCCCAATCTTATCTGAAGAAATATTGGCAACTGATTACTGCTAGATGAGAAGGAGCTGATCTTCCTAAAACAAAGGACTCTAGATAGGCTGACTAGACCTCAGTGGATGGACTTGCACTGGGGAATGTCTGGGGACAATGACTTGACACAGTGGGCCATAACAGGAATGACAGAGTATGTGGGTTCCAGTGGGGGTGCTATGGGACGGTGCTGGTGAGGATGGGGGTATAAAGATGATTAAGATTTTTGAGATGTTCTATATGAAATACACAAAAATTCAATAAAAACAAATTTAATAAAAAGTAACAACACATTTTCCTTCAATCATAGAATGAGCCCCAGATGGGACACTGGCCTAACTATGACCAATTAGAGGAAGAGAAAGAGGAAGGAGACACCAGACCCCACTCACTGTATATAACCAGGCCTTACCTGTCTGATTTCTGAACTCTTGCTTAGGACACCACAATTTAAAACACGTGATCTTGCTTCCTCGTCCTTCATGGACTGGGTGTCAGCTGCCTAGAGAGAAAAGTACAAGTAAATACTGCTGGATAGATACACCATAGACTTCCAAAGGGCACTATTAATTTTCTAATGGCGTCAGTATGTAGCTTGACTCGCGAGCCATGAGTTACTCAACAGGAAAGCCAGACCCTGGCCTTTGCTACCTCATTAGCTTAGCTCTAGGTCAGTAATGTCATCAAAAGGGAACTTCGTTTTTCTAAAATATTGATCAATGTACTTCACTAAACTATATTGATCTAGCGAAAAAGAAATAAAAATCGATCCTGAACCTAACTTTGCTATATGTAAGTTTTTTGGAAACTATGGAAGAAAATCAATTTACATATAATTAAAAAGAACCATCAAAATTAACATTAGTGAAAATTGAACAACAAAATCCTACTAGCTTCATTTCAAAAACCTTCTGTGCTTAGAGGTAAGAGGCTTTGGCTTCTTGCCCATGTAGAAAGGCCGTCCTAGTCCCTCTGGTCTTGACTAGGACAAGGCTCCACCCATATCTCCAGAGAAGGGCCTTTGTCTTAGGTTCCCGGCCTTCCCTTAGGCAACTTCCCTCTGAACTCACGTTCAGACAGCTCCTTCCTCTCCCTGAGGCTTTCTGGTACTCAGCTCCCTTTTTCTGATTCCTTAGTCCCCTGCCCCAAGCCAACCTGCACTTGAATAAACATCTGTGTCCTAAAGTGCTATTGTAAGTATACTACTGTGTCAGTTTTAGGCATTTATCATATCATCAGAGGATAAATTCACTTTATGGTTAAAATCATAAGAATCAAATACAACTTGCGAAAGTTCATCCATTCGGCTTCTTGTGGATTAGTGTGTCTGGGGACTGGGGAGAGTCCCCAGAGTTCCTGTGCTGGAACTACATTTGCTTTGGGACAAATAGGCTTGGGTTGTTTTTCAATTCTGCCAATGATCAGAAAAATAACCTTATGTGAATTACTTCCATTCTCTGACTCTCAGCTAGTGATAATCACAATATCTGTTTCACAAGGCTGCTTAGGAGATTAGGGCAGATAGCATTAAAGACCCTTTAGCACAACTCCTGATGCATAGTTGGAGTTCAAATTAATCTGTCTATTTCACTTTTTTTTACACCATGAGGTGTGGTTCTCTTTGAACCCACGACAAGCCTTCCCCTGATACTGAGCTTAGGAAAGGAGTTACTTTGACACTTGATGTCTGTAGTAGGCAAGGTGTTAGCTAGGTAAACTTCTAAAATAGCAGCTGGTTGAAGAACTTATGTTGAGAGGCCAAGGTGATCTTGGGGCAATTGTGAGAAAAAAAATATTTAAAGTAAAAGAGCTGTAAAGGACTAAAAGAGTATGAGCTGTGAAAGAGAGAGCAGAGGAAGGCTCTGTTGAGTGACTAAGACTCAATGATGAACAGCAGTAAAGAAGAAGCCTCAGGGACCTGATCAAACTATGGCAGATGCAGAGAAACATTGTGGAGTTTAGCGTTGCAGATAATGGAATGACACTCTACCCGGGACTTGAACACATGACCCCCGGCAAGGTGAGGACTGGGGATGAGTAAGCACGCCATTCGCCAGCCCACACCGCCCCCATTACCCGGGGACACTCAGATGCAACGGGGAGCCTAGTCAAGCAGGGACTCATTTATTGCAAGTGTTTCAAAGCTTATAAAGGCACCTGGAACTGCGCCCCCCGCCCCCAGGGTGAATCTTAAGGATGGTCACGCACTGATCATGAACTCCTCAGCAGTGCGCAAGTATTCTTCAGACTTTCAAAGCAAGCCAGGCTACGCCCCGAGTAATTTCCTTTCCGACCTATGCAAGGTGGTCCCCCACAACACTCTAATACAATATTTCAATTATCAGTTATCTGTTGCTGTGTAACAAAAATATTCCGAATTTGGTGGTATAGAACAGCAATCATTTCACTATGTTCATTGATTCTTCAGGCCCAGTATAGTTTGAGATGGGCAAAGCTGGTATCGTTTGATGCCTGGGATTCAGCTGGAAAGATTGAATGGATGACATGATTGGACAACTGGAGTCAGAATGATATGAGATGCCTTCAATAGACCACCACTTGAGCTAGACTTATCTAAGACTGTTGACTGTAGCAGCCACTGTGGCCTTTTCCATGTGATAGGAGATTCTCACGACATGGCACCTGCATTTCCGTGAAAGTGCAGTGAGAGGTACTACCCAAAGATCCAGCAGGAAGCTGCAGGACTTCATACAACTTGCATATAGGGCACAACCCAATAAGAAAACAACAGATTAATGAGTTGGCCACTGTTCTATATGTGACAAATTGTAAGAACAAGTCTGAGGAGTGTGCTCAGGCTAGATAAAAAAAATAACTTCACATTCCTTACTGAGGAGACTAAATGTTGTTTTGTAGCTAATAGCTATTGGAGAGTTTGGGATTGAGAGCATTTCAGAAGCATAATGAGGGAGGCACAAAGGAAGGCTATCTGAAGGAGGTAGGAAGGGATGAAGGAAGTCCACTTATGATACCACTGTAATAGTTAAAGCAAGCAATAAAAGGACCTGAACTAAGGCATCAGTGAGTAGAAACAGCTTCAAAAATTGTTAGGGAGTTCCATAGTAGTGCTATTTAAAGAAAATAAAAATACCAGAAATCTAACTGTTTTCTGAAAAAGATAAATTGACCTTGTCTTGCTTTGAGACTAAGGTGTTTAAAGCGTCATTCCAGTAGGAGATATCCAGTAGCCAGGTAGAATTATGCATTAGGAGTTTCAAAAAGAATGGTAGTCCTCAGTCTGCTGGCACTGGATGGTATCATGAGACTCAGTTTGTCAAGGAAAAAGATTTAGAGGAGAGAGATTAAGTAGACCCTTCAAGATTACTAGCATTTTAACAGTTGACAAAGGTGGAGGTGGTATCAGAAAGCACCGAGATGTGTTTGGAAAAGTGGGATAAGAATGGGAAGAGATTGATGCTGTAGAGGTCAAAAGAAAGGAGGAATCCAAGAAAGAAAACACATCTGCAGAGTTGGTACAGTAGAGAGAGCAAAAGCAATCAGGACTTGTGAGCATCCTCTGCAGGTGACAAGGCCCCATCCCCAAGAACAGTCTAGTCCTGGGAGGAAAACAGACAAAAGTAAGGCAGGAACCATAACCTAGGAAAGACCTGTGGTAGGTACAAGTCATCAAAACAGAGCTATACAGCGACCAAGAAAGATGCTCACTAGCACAAGTTGGTGATTCAGAGAAGGCTGATCTCAGAGACAAAACAGGAACACCTTTATCAAACAAACGTTCAAGGTCAGGGTATAAAGAAGACAAGTAAATTGGTGTCAAGCTCACAATTGTTTAAATATATTTTTCCTAAGAGTTAGAAAAGAGTCAAAAGTAGAAATTCAATGAAAGAAACATGTAGGGAGATACCTTTTAAATTTTAAATTATTTCTTTATGTCTTGGTTTCCTCAGTACAATCTGAATTGAAAAGCCATAAATCTACTCAAGGTAGCTTAAGAGGGGAAAAATCTGGAAGAATATTAACGCCCCTCATAAAATGAGGTTCAGTCAATCAGTGCACAGAAAATGATATGCAGTTGAGTACCAGGCAAACAGAGAGTTAAGCATGGCAGGGTTCTTTAATTTCTCCCCAGCTCCCCTTTGGGCATTGATGTTGTTCTTGCTACACAGCCTGCAGCTTTATCAATAGCTCTGTAGTTGTATCATTAGAGGTGACCATTTGTAAAAACGCCTCATGGACAAAGGGCCCACGTGTTGGTTAAGAACAGCAGAGAGCTCCATGTCTAGAATGAAGAGGGTGGATGGCAACACTTTCGGTAATAAAGAGAACAGAGTAGGAAAAGCCAGGTTTACAAAACCTTTGGTTGGCTGGGCATGATGGCACATACCTTTAATCCCAGCACCTGGGAGGCAGAGGCGGGGGGGGGGTCTCTGTGAGTTCAAGGCCAGCCTGCTCTACATAGTGAGTTCCAGGCCAGCTGTGGCTACAGGGAGACTCTGTGTCAAAAAGACCGAACAAACAAGCAAAACCTTCAGTTGTTAGCCTTCACCTACAGCTCCAAAGAGGATTTGTTATTCAAAGAGAGCCTCGGTTTCCTGCTTCCATAGAGGCTTATTAATAGGAGGACTGCATTTCCTCATTTGTCTGGACAGCGCCTTTTTGCATCTGTTGATCTGGCAGTTAGTAATAGCAACCTTTTCACGTTCCAAAATGTCCTGATTTGGAATATAAATTATATGGGCATCTTATTTATTGGGTAGTATGACTCTGAATTGACCCAAGTACTAGGCTTTAAAGGATGGTTATAATGACAGATTGTCACCTCTTGAGATAGATTATTCTTCAAGGGGCACCGGAGTACTTAGACTAGAGTAGGTATACAGTAAATGTTGAATCAAAAACAAAATGTTATCAAAAAGACCAAAACAAAACAAAACAAAACAAAAACCAAAAAAACAAAACAAAATCCCCAAAATGTTAAAGCTTTTCTCTCCCAAAATGCTTTATAAAATTATATCTGTCCCAAGTTCCCAGTTCCGTATAGTATTATAGACAAAGGGTAGTAGAGTAATAGCATCATAGACTCTCAGGGATAAAATAAAAAGAATTTTAGCCCAATCCCCTTCCAAATAGATGGGGAATTTGTGAGTGTAGCCCAGTACTCACAGTGCTTTGTGACTGCTCGAATGTCAGAGCTGGCAATTAGAAGACGATTCAGTAAATGTTTGGTTCTGATTTCCATGTTTTCTTCTCTTCAACCACATTTCCACCATAAAGCTGACGGTGCCTGAGCACCCTGCTCCTCCAGGCTCCCCATGCTCAATGGAGCAGCCATAGAGTCTCCAAATTAGAAAGTCCCTTCCTAGGTGGGAGGTTTGGCTCCATGGTAAAGCTCTTTCTTGGCAAGAGAGAGGCCCTGGGTTTGATCTTTAGCACCACACACATTTGCAAATGCCTACACACACACACACACACACACACACACACACACACACGAGTACTCTCACAGACCCTGACACCAACTTGTTTTCTTTACTTATATTTGACCATGATTCTTTTTTCATGTCTGATAGCTATCCTTGGCCGTTCTATTCACTTCTGAGCCTTTTTGCTCTGCCCATGGACCTCTAAGGCAGTGTTTCGAAGATGTGTTTTGACCATGGTTATCTTATAAGATAAAAGGAAATTAGACTTCAGTTATTGCCAAGCTAAGATTGTTCAGACTTTCTCAGCCATGCTGCTCTACTGACTCCTGTGTAATGGCCCACTAATTCTTTTTAATTAGGTGCAAGCTTGCATTTTAAGTCTAGATGGAAAGCAGAAGTTTTTTGTACACATTTCTACCAGGTCAGTTCTCCTCTATCACTTCTTACCCAATTAGTCTATTGTACTGAGTTAGACCTTTGTGTTTATCCCTGTTACATGTGACAGTATTAGAAGCAATGTGCCTTATAAACCTTCCAAATGTCTTTACATCATTATTTTGATATCCAGAATCATCTTTGACTCTTCCTCTCATCACTGTCTTCTTATTTAACAGGAAGTAGTAGTCACAGAGGCTGAGGCAGGAGGATTGTAAGTTTGAGCCTACATACTGATACCCTGTTTTTAATAAACAAAACAAAGGAACAAAAGAGAGAAGAAAGAAAGCAAATAAATCAGTTTTCCTAGGCAGTGTAGCCTGTTAGGTGGCTGACAGGTCATAGAGACTCTTCCTCTGTAAATGAGTTCCCTTCTCAGATATTTTCTGATTGCTGGTAGCGTAGACAGGCAGGATAACCATCTGTCCAGGATGTTTTACTGGGAATTCCTGTATTGGGTGGGACTTCAGACTATATTATGTCTGGAAATATTTCTAGCTCCTGGATTCCACGGACAGAGCACATACACTATTAATAATCTGCTTTGGGAATTTTGAAAAATCCCACAGCTGAAAGTATTTTATATATTCTATTTCTAAAGGCATAAATATAAATACATGTTTATATATGTATTTATACTAACTATAATAGAATTGCCCATATTATGATGTTTGATGGTATATTTTTAGAAAATTTAAACCATCCTGTTTCATATTTTTTTTTATTTAAAGTGGGGATTGAGTTTTATAAAAAAAGAAAGGAAAGGCCTTGAAGACATCTTCTTACTAGTTATAACATTGATAACTACTTAGGGAGTTTATCGACGCTTGCTGGTAACTCTCCAAACTACTCACTTCTCCTAAGATGTCTCTCTCGTATCTCTTTCCCCATCATGTTAATTTATCTACCCATTCATCTAAATATGTTATGACACTTCTCAGATGCCCAATAATTTTGAACTAACTTAGATAATTGTAGTCCCAAATCTAAATTTTCATCTTACAATCTAAGAAACTCCTTTGAAGTTAGAAAGAAAAAAAGAAATTACAGTATCAGAACCTCACTAAGAAGAGCACCACATTCCAGCCTGTTATTTAACGTGCACGTTAACTCAGAACTCAGCTTTTGTAGATGATGACACATTTGATTAAATATAACTTTGAGTTTCCTACTAGATTATTAGAGTGACCCAGCTGTTTCAGAGATGCAGTAATGGATTCCTATGCCATCACTTAGAAAAAGGCATTCAAACAATTTCAGACAGGTGATAAAAGGAAGCCAAAATAAAATTTGAATCCGGGAACAACGTGAACGGCTTTCCAAAATCTTGTCCCTGGAGAAATATATAAGAAAAACATTTACAGATTTAAGAATTATTCCTTAATTTAAAATTAATTGTATAGTTTTCATGTCTAGAGAATACTAATTAGTTAAATATGAAAGACGGTGGTTCAGTTTGTTCAATTTTAAATAAATAATACTGCGAGCTGTACTGCTTCCTCTAATTTTGGAGTGCCATTTTATACAACTAATTTAAAGCAGCTGTCATCCATCTCTGAACTTTAGCTTGTGCTCTTTGTAATTTTTTCAGTGTCCTCTTGTTAGCTCATGCTAGTTTGACCGTGAAAAATAATGGAATGGGCCCATAATAACCACATCTGTTTTTATAGGAACTGCTGAGGCTTCTAGAATACTCTGCAATAGTGATATGACAGAAAATAATCTCGTCAGCACTCTAGGACTTCTCTGTGGGACACTTTTACCAGTTATGATGACCAAGAATTTCTTAAACTTTAGGAGTTATTGTCTTTTCATAAAAACTGAAAATTTAAGGGTTGATTGTGTAATTGAAGTCTTCTCTCTATTGATCTTTTCATCACCAAGGCCACAGCTAAGTAGCTAACTTAGAAAAGGAATTTCATTTTCTCATTAGCAGTCAATAGAATTTCTTTGTAAGGTATCAATTTTCATGAAAACAATTTTCATGGTGATAATATGATTATGAGGCTTGTAGGTCCTAATTTAAAGTTATTCTGCGTTGAGTAGCATTAGTTTGATACATTTGCACCCAAGCAAACCAGCATCTATAAGCCACTCTTATTTTTTTTAATGTGTTGTAATGCTCAATGGTGTGTTAGTACAGCATTAAAGTTTGACTCTTGATGACACAGAGTGACATTTTCCAACAAAGGCCTTCCTTCTATCTCTGGGCACTCCATTACCTCTCCTATTTTGTAGTAACAAAATAAAGGGGTTTCACTGTTTCCTCTGGCTTGGGTAGAGTGTTTTGTAAACTGATTGTCATCCACAGACACATTAAGGATGAACTAGGCAAATGAAGGATTTGGTATCCCACTGGAGAATAGCTAAACTGAGCATTAGGACTGAGCAAGAATGTGTCTGTAGTCTTTGCTCTGAAAACTAAGGGAGGCTTTAGTAGACTACAGATTGATTTAACCTTGGCATTGTCTTCTGTGTTTAATTTAGAAGAAACAGGCTGGAGGATTTAGGTCTTATGTGGTTTCTTAATGGAAGTTTTCTTGCTTGAAGAGAAAAGATTACAGTTTGTGGATATAAGCTACAAAAGGTTATGAACCATTAATGTTTAACTTACTATAAAGGATAAGACCTTTATACCTGGTTTAGAGTCAGCAAACTTGTAAAGAGAAGATAATCTTGGCCTTTGTATATACTAGTTCTTTCCTAACTGAAATTCCTGCAGAGGTTTTGAATGAGACATTATTTTTCTGCAGATGACAATCTACCTTTGCCTGTCTGGATTCAGCTCCTACATCTTGATTCTTTGACTCATCTGCTCTTGTGAGACTAAGTTACTCATCCCTGTGCAATTCCAAACCTACCCCTCCTTAACCTTTCTCTTACCACTCCTTCCCCTCTTTTTCACGCTTCTTAGGATTCCCAGAGTATTTCTTTACACTTCCAGTGTGGCACACACAAAATTGCAGTAGAGATACAGAAGTTTTTGATATTGTCAGCAAATGTTTTTGAGCATTCAACTTTAAAATACATATCTTTATTTTAATTATGTAAACTGACTGTAATAGTAGTTATTGTATATATGTGTCAATCATGCAAATAATAAATGACAAAATTGAAAATCTTAATATCTGTTAGTTTAGTCTGTACCCCAACACATTGTCTCACACATCCATCCCCTGGAGGCTTCTCATCTCATTTAAGCAGTTCCTACCTTGTTGCACCAGTATTTATAATTGTGTTTTCTGGCTCGAATGTATATTCTATGAAGATGCAGTGTTTGGTTAAAATTCAATTTTGTATCCATGGAAGTTACCATAGTATCTTGAATACAGGGATAACTTTAATGAAGCCTATTTTGACTGCTTTGGTGACTTCCACCTGTTTATCTCATTTCTCATCACAATGATGTTTTCCTATCCTTCCTTTTCACCGGGCCAACATCTACCTGTTATTCAAAGCAAAGACCAAGTCCTTTATGGCCCATAAATCTTTCCCATCATTCTAAAATTCTTACTCTTTTTTTTAACCTATGGAAATTATTGACTTTGATTCTTACTTGACGTGTCTCCTTCATTGATGACATATCTCAGATGACATATTTTCATGCATGTGTCTTTCCAGATAACTCACAAGTTCTTCTTCCTTGCTTCTAGCATAATACCTCACTCTTATTATATTTATATAAAAGTGATTCTATAAAT
This sequence comes from Nannospalax galili, assembly GCF_000622305.1. Lineage (NCBI taxonomy): Eukaryota > Metazoa > Chordata > Mammalia > Rodentia > Spalacidae > Nannospalax > Nannospalax galili. Next base: position 1,337,234 of record NW_008349529.1, read on the forward strand.
ATTCATTGAACAGATGACAAAGCTATCAATTCCCATAGCCATCCTTTTCACTCAAAATTGTCATAAGTGTGTTCAGTATTCTGTGTTCTCATAGACATTTGAAAACAGCTGTTCTTCCTCCAGAGCTCCCCAAAGATCTCTTGTTCTTACAGTGACCCAGTTTGCAAAACCTTTTTCCATAAATTGGGGAGAAGATTGGAAAATATGATGTGAAGCAAATCTCCAGCATGCACATAAACCCCAGGAGTGTAGGTATAGGATCTTTGGACTTTTGGCTCTCTGAGACAGAGTCGTGCATATTTCAGAGCATCTTGACAGATCGAATCAACACTTTGGAGCCTGACCAAAGAATGAATGTACCTGGCTTGTTTTAAAACAATTGCTTATGCATTCAGCATTCTTGTGATCTGTTTAGGCTCTACATTCTCAAGTTCTGGGAACCCTCTTCTTTCAGAAGACTCATGTTTGCTTTGGGCAGTTCCTCGGAGCTGAGCTCCCAACATATGTGATGTATGAGTTAGGAATTCAGGAGCCTAGATATTGGCAGTTGAACAAAAGGAGGCAGAGTTTATGTAAATAAGACTTTAGCAAAATCTTCAACATGACTGAGCACTGGTTACATGAGCATATGGTAGAGTTCTGGGTTTAACTCAGCCATACTTTCCCAATTCTGGTTCATGCCCATATAGAACAAAAAGAAAACATTTTCTAATTTACTAAGGAGAATTCTGGTTGTCTAGAGTCCACAAATGAAAAATTTATCTTCTCAATATAAAATTCTATGATTTTTTTTAATCAAAACTCACTAGCATTTTTTTTCTATATGCCTGGTGCTTAATAAATGTTAATAGATAACTCAGAGTGGTTAATAACTGTGTTCATTGGTGAAGCAGGGAGACTCATATTCTACCAAACATCCCATTTCCCACTCAGCATCCGTCTTGGCAGGGCTTGCTAATCTATTCCATCTGGTTTTAAAAACACTTGAAGGATTATTCACTTACTTTACCCTTACAGTAACCCTGAAAGGTCGGAAGAGTGGGTCTTACTTATCAGTAAACAGGTAGCAAATATGGGTCCAGATAGACTTCTAGGCTTCTAGTTTTAACTTTGGAGACTCTTTCACTGAGTCATGTGTGTGTTTTAGAGCAGAAAATGTGGAAAAGACAGACTCTGATGAGCTTGCTGATGGCTGCTAGGTAAACACAGTGGCAGTGGGCATTTCTCCACTTCAGCACTGTTGACAACTGGGGCCAGATAACTCTTTTAAAGGTATAACTTCTGCACAGTAGCATGATTAGCATCATCATCCCAGGTCTCTACTGATAGACACCAGTAGCAGTCTCCTCTCTTCCCAGTCATGATGGCATAGAAAAATGTCTCCAGATATTATCAAATGTTCCCCGAGGAGCAATATCCTTCCTTCACCAAGAACCACTGAGTTAGAGAGAAACAAGAATGTCTAACAATTGTCACAGAGGAGTCAGTCCTCATGATTTGACTGCTCATTTTGTTCACCAACATGTATTAGGCTCTTACTGTATGCTGAATATCACAAGGTAATACAAGAGGATAAAGACAAGCAGGGCATGACCCATCTCAGAAGTGTTTACAGTTTAGTACAAAAGGTATGTGGGCAATCATGGCAGCCATTAATTGATGTCCTACTATGTAACTGAACTCCTTATGTTACATATTGTGGGGAGACTCAAGTGAAGAAGCACACAGGAAAAGGAAAACCATAAGGATCCTTTCTGTGCACAGGGTGTTTTCAAATTAGTTGAGGAGTGATAATTAGGGTAAAAAAATTAACTGACAAAATTAAATGTGGTTCCTTATAAAAAGCTCTGATACAGCTTGTGAGTTGGCTCAGTGGGTAAAGGCACTTGCCACCAAGCCTGACGACCTGAGTTCGATCCCATAACTTACATGGTAAAAGGAGAGAAATGACTCCCACAAGTCCTCTGACTTCCACACATACACTGTGGCACATGTGCTCCCACGTAATGTATATGTGTATACACATACACACAGAAAATAAATGTAATAATAAAAAGGCGTGACAAAATGTTGACTGTGATTTTGGGAATCATCACAAAAGAAACTAGCAATTGCAAGACTAACTAACTAGAAGACTCAGGCATAGGGATGCAAGTGGGCTGTGGTGGAGAAATTATAGGTCTGACAAGTAAAGGCTTTGGGACTTTCTAAAATGTACTATAGATTTCCAGAACACTATTCTAACTGACATGCTGTCTGATCTTACGGTTTTTCCTTGTCTTCTGGCATTGATATTTTTTTCATTATGATTTTTTTTGTTGCTTTATTGTGTGTGGTTTGGATTTTTGTTGTTTTTGAGATTTTTGTGTTTTTTTTGTTTTGTTTTGTTTTGCGACAGGGTCTCATTGTGTAGCTTTGGGTAGCCTGGAACTGGCTATGTAGACCAGGTTGGCCTCTAGCTCCCAGAGAGCCTCCTGCCTCTGCCTCCCAAGTGCTAGAATTAAAAGTGTGCAGCATCATACCAAGTTGATTTATCTTCTTGACTCATATTTTCACCTAAAGTTTTTCTGTACTACAAAAGCAATGTAGGAGAGGGTTAGAAATAGCTGATAACCAGATGAGAATTATCAAGGATAATAATCTAAGAATCTAAAGAGAAACTTCCGGTTATTCTCATCATTAAATTGTTTTGTAACTTATTATATTATAGTTACAAGCACATTATGAGAATTCTTTTCCATATCAGTAAATTTATATATGCAACATCTTATGTTACACAAGTTTGTCATAACTTTATCATTACTGGTCTTTGGTTTTTAAAACTTTTTCAGCATCACATGCAAAGTTATATTTTCTTCCTTAGAATAACTTTTAAGTAATTTCCAATAGCTCTACCCTTAAAGATTCCTTTAATTGTTGTTCTCTCCTGAGCCCTGTATTTTGAAATACACAATCTGTCAAGCTATATTTGATATAAAAAACCTCTGTTCTATCAGTTTTTTAAAAATTTTAAAAATTATTTATTTAATAACCATGTAATTAGAAGCATTTCATGACAACAGCATTGACATAGTCAATAACAATTTCCAGAGCTAAGATGCATCTGTTTCAAGATTGGCTGTAAATTTTTAGGTTTACAGTTGAATTAATACAGTTATACAGTATTGTACTCAGTATAAACCCTTTGAGACATAAAATTAAATGAGGTTTTAACCTTTAAAAAAGATCTCCATTTC
>NW_008349529.1:1340501-1341132 GCF_000622305.1 Nannospalax galili
AATTCACTTTTAATGCAGTTGACGCTAAGATGTTTGCACATGTGTTTCTAATCTCTATATATCTGATTGTTATTAGTCACAGTCGGTTACTTTCTGAGCTCCTTGGCATCTGAGCATGGATATAAAGTCATCAGGTAGATTTCAATGGTAATGTTTTCCTCATCTACTAATCAAAGTTGCAGATAATTACTAATAAAAACTTTGGATCCGCAGGGGATACTAAAAAGGGCATTTACTACATTAAGACAATCTCATCCCAGCTTAGAATGAGGTCCCTTGTTGTGAGCACAGGTCTCCACAGTCTTATCTCAGTGAGCCACAGTTCTTCTGGGAGCCTTTCTGCAATAATTGCAATTTGCCTGCAGATTCTCCTTTTCCACCTTTGCAACTGTGCCATGTCAGGACTCCAGGGGACAAATACTTGACGTTGATGACTTGCTTTCGGAGGCACAAGAAGAAATGCAGGCATGATTCTTGAATATAGAAAATGTTTACTCTGGTTTCTGTGGTCCGATGGTAGATTATTATATAATCATTTTTTTTTTATTTGAAAACACCTTGTGTTAGGGATAATGTGCTGTAGAACAGGGTTTTAATCTGATGTGGTTTAAAAAAACAAAATAAAAGTAGC
>NW_008349529.1:1341472-1343176 GCF_000622305.1 Nannospalax galili
TCTGATGTGATTTAAAAAAACAAAATAAAAGTAGCCAGAGTAGATTATTTCCAACAGTCTGTGTATAACAATTGCCAAGTTCGGAGTCCTGAAGTCTTCCAGGCATGTGTATTGATGGACCAAACCTGCTCCGTCGCTTGCCTTCGGGCAGTTGCAGGGTCGTCGGTGAAGAAGCCGAGAGCCTCCCTTTGCCATTGCTGATTGTCAACTGGTTACATTGCTTTGTTTAACGGTGTGGCGTCCAGAATAGCTCTTTGGGCCCAAACACCAGAGAAAGAACTTCAGTGCTTACTTGGATATTCTAATTTTAGTTCATGGGTTGTTGGCTGCCAGTGGGTCAAATGGTTTGGCTCTTGCACTGAGGTTTGGGTTACAGTACTCGGGCAGGCTCCTCTGAGCAGTATTCTGCGTTCAGACTGGGCAGCACAGAGGCTGTGCATATATGCATGGCGGGGGTGGGCATTTCCCAGACAGGAATTTTTAAGTGTATGTCTTTTGTGTGGTGGCAAGAGTCAGACTGTACCATGGCAGAGTCAGGGTGGAGAGTCTGAACTGGATCACGGTTTCCATGTCTGATGACTCAGAGGATCCACTAAGTTAGGGACAGTGTCTCTCCAAAACACAGATTATGAATCTGTTAGCATTTTGGGAAACATTTGAGATTGCTACATAATCTTACTCTTTCTTAGAGAGTAAAAAACATTTTAATTCAGGCTCATTCCAGTTGAAGGGATCTCAGTTCTTAAAACGCTGAGAAAGTATGTGGGCAACACAGTCACCGGAAAGCAAGCTTACTGTGTGGGCTCTGTGAAGGGCACCAGAGTACAACTGCATGTTATAAAACTGCTGAGGGACAGAAACAAGGGTAGAGTCAACAGGAGACTGCTTAGATGCTCCTAGCCTGACTCCTAACAGTGTGCTGTGAGGTCTCTTGGAAGCGTCTGGCTAAGACAGTGAGCCTCTGTGCTCTGCCTTCTTCTGAGTTCCATGATAGGCATCTATTGCCTGGCTAAAAAAAGTTCATTGAAGGGGCTAGAGAGATGGCTCAGCGGTTGAGAACACTATCTATTCTTGCAGAAGACCTGGGTTCGAATCCCAGTACCCACATAGCAGCTAACAACTGTCCTTAACTCCAGTTCATCGTGATCTTACTGTCTCTTCTGTCCTCCACCGGCACTGCACAACATGGGTTCACTTACCTACATGCAGGCAATACCCAAATATACATAAAATAAAGTAAGAAAAACTAATAAAATAAAATATTAAAAAAGGTCATTGCAAAAAAATAAAGTATGAAAAATAAATAGCAATAATCACAAAACTTTCAACCATTGTTCAACCGTTGGTAGGAAATGAATGGTACGTTAAGTATTCAGAGAGAGAAGCCAAAGCCCAAGAAGCATGACCCCCCCCACCAACAAAGACCACATGCTCAAGACACAACTAGATCTAGACCTCGGATCCCCCGACTCTTGTCCACAGTGTCCGTTACAGCACTTGCTCATTCCTCAGGCCTCCTCGTCCTGCCTCTGGCCTCTGACTCCCCGTGCCCAGCACAGCACCCTCTCTATCGTATTCCGTACTTTATTGCTCTTCCTCTCCATTTAACGCTGATCCTTCTCCTCCAGTCCTTCTTCCCTCTTCTTCTTATTCTTTTTTTTTTTTAATTTATGCTTGGTAAAGGAAGGCAACAGTTCAATTGTT
>NW_008349529.1:1343214-1361452 GCF_000622305.1 Nannospalax galili
TAAAATATTAAAAAAGGTCATTGCAAAAAAATAAAGTATGAAAAATAAATAGCAATAATCACAAAACTTTCAACCATTGTTCAACCGTTGGTAGGAAATGAATGGTACGTTAAGTATTCAGAGAGAGAAGCCAAAGCCCAAGAAGCATGACCCCCCCCACCAACAAAGACCACATGCTCAAGACACAACTAGATCTAGACCTCGGATCCCCCGACTCTTGTCCACAGTGTCCGTTACAGCACTTGCTCATTCCTCAGGCCTCCTCGTCCTGCCTCTGGCCTCTGACTCCCCGTGCCCAGCACAGCACCCTCTCTATCGTATTCCGTACTTTATCGCTCTTCCTCTCCATTTAACGCTGATCCTTCTCCTCCAGTCCTTCTTCCCTCTTCTTCTTATTCTTTTTTTTTTTTTAATTTATGCTTGGTAAAGGAAGGCAACAGTTCAATTGTTATGTGATATCTTTATAAATGAAGATTTGACTATTTGTCCTGTTTTAGTGCCAATTTGTCCTGAACATAAGGATTTTTTGAACCCAGACATTTCACATTGTTTTCATATTGAAGCAGCTTAGATGAGGTGATTGGTTATGGATTTTCATATAATAAAACTTGATTGAGTTTTAAGACCCATCACTTGAGTGCATGCGCACGCACACAAACACGCATGCCTCCTTTTGTAAGACTCTGGCAGACTGCAAGTTCAGAATCCCTATTATAAACTTCATCTAAAGGGAGAATTACCTAGAGATTTTTTACAAACGCAATCTGAAAAGCTGCCCTTGCTAATGATGAATGATCCAGAGCAAATGACAAGGTAAGGCTATTGGAAGCTATGCTAAACACTTTGCTGGGTCTAAGCCAAAGCAGAGCCCTTAAGAAATAGTTCCCATGGCATTTCTGGCCTGAACAGAAACAGTTATATAAGTCATGGGAAAATGCTGCTTCTCATGAAATGCCCTGGCTGAGCTCACATATCTGAAGCTGCAATTCTTACATCTGGGCTGGCCAGGGTGTTCTTCAGCATTGCTTCTGTAACAGCGTCAATGCACCTCCCTGCCTTCCCCTGTACTGTTTGTTCTGGTAGTTGGCACTACCCCAGGTGACCTTTTCCTCCCTTCTCTCCTCCCTCCTTCAGCCCAGAACAATCATCTCCAGTTGTTTGTGAGTTTTTTCCTCTTTCCATCATTGATAACCACTTCTATGCTTCCCCCAAATCATAGGCTGAAGTCCTAGCTCCCAATATGGCTATATTTGGAAAAAAGTCCTTAAGGTGATAACTAAGGGGCTGGAGAGATGGCTCAGTGGTTAAGAGTGTGTACTCTCTTACAGAGGACCTGAATTTGGTTCCCAGCACCCACATCTGGTGGCTCACAATGGTCTTTAACTCTAACTCTAAGGGATCCAACACCTTCTGTTCTCTGTGAGCACTTGTACTCTTATGCATAGACACAAAAAGAAACACACATCTATAGACATAATTAAAAAGAAAACAAATATTTAAAAAAGGAGGTAACTAAGATTAAATGAGTCAGAAGAGTTAGGACCTGTCCAATATGTTGTCCTTCTAATAAGAGGAAAGTTGGGCTGGAGAGATGACTCAGCCACTAAGAGCACTGGCTGCAGTGCAGAGGACATGGGGTTTGATTCCCAGTACCCACATGGCAGCCAACAACCATTAGTAAATCCAGTTCCTGGGGAATCTGACACCCTCTTCTGACCTCTACCGGCATTATATAACATGAGTGCACTTACATAAACACAGCCAATACACACACACACACACACACACACACACACACACACACACACACACACACAAATAATAATAATAATAATTTTTTTTTTAAAAAAAGAGGAAAGAACATCAAATAGCTCTCATTCTTTGCAGATTTAGAGAGAAGCCTGTGAGGATATGACAGAACAACAGTGTCTACAAGTTGAGAGAACCCACCAGGACCAACCTGTTGAAACTTGATCTTGGACATCTGCTTCTAGCAATCTTCTCTTGTTCAATCCAGCCTGCCTATGCTGTTCTGTTCTAACAGCCCAGACAATTACAGCTACACACTTAGCAAAAATATCCTGTGACTCTTCCAAAGGCATCGCGATATCACAAAACATTATTACTTTGCATATTCCATAAGCTTTGGATTAACAAAGAACTACTAATGTTTCTGCAGACTTCATTGTTGCACACCGTGTTAGCATGTGCATACACACAAAACATATACAAGCTCAAACACATGCATTACAACAATCATTAACATTAGCAATTATTTATTATATGTGAAAAACTGTAATATTTTACATGCTTTCTCTGATAATCCTCACAATAACTCTCCAATGAAGAAGCTCTTGTTCTCGTTATTTAACAGATGAACAAACATTTAAAGAGGTAAGATGACATGTCCCCTTTCAGGTTCCTGTTAATGAGAGAGAATTAAGACTCGACTCAGGAAAAGCCTGATTGCAGAGTTCATGCTGTAACATCTTAACGAAGTGCACCTTATTTTTGTATTATACCCTTTGTATCTTCAAGTGTTTCAGAATAACTTCCAAAGATGCATAAAACAGAAAATAGTACATAGAGACAAAGGGAAAGTAAGTATGAGATGGAGTAAAGTCAATGGAGCTTGGATCTAGAAATGGAGAAGGCCATTTGTGTTTAGCTTGAAGTTCTCAGCAGCCAACTAGAAAATGGTCATCTTCATAATACTATGTCTTAAGTTAAAAATATTTCAGTTACTCAGAAGAAGTACAATTTCTCTTTGTAATGAAGCCCAGGCAAGAATTTCCCCTAAACGTGCATGTTAATAAAATGAGTAAAAGTACCAACCTCCTCAGTGCAGACGAAGTGACAATTGCTGTGGGACCATGACAAGAACACGTTTGCACACCACTCACCTGGCCACTAGCATTTCCAGTCATGCTCCCTCCTCCTTCCACTTAGTGTCTCCGGATTAAACAACGACAACACTTAGGTCATTGTAAGAGTCCAATGATGCATTAATACTGAAACAGAAAACTATGAAACTGGTGGAGGGACGGAGGTTTGGAGAGTGTGTTTTGTGACCTAAGAGTAGATTGTGAAATCAAGCTTGTGGTCCACTATTAGCATTTTAACAAAGGAGTAAACTATAGAAAATTTCACAGTGGGTTAAAATGGCAAATACAAGTATTGCTTTAGATGCTCAGTATATTTGTGTATATGGATGTTCATATAATACATTTATAACAATGATTTTTATTGTGCCAAAAGGCAATCAGTGTAATGACATCTACAAAATTGGGTATTTCTGTTCAACATGCTCAAAGTTAGACATTTTAACTGGAAAATGGATAAAGGTTAAAAGTCAATATCATGACCACATCTGGTAAATATTCTTAGAGAACATAGGAATAAGAAACCAGGGAAATGTTGCCACAGTTACTGAAGAGAGGACTCTGGGTCAAGGAGTTGATTTTTGCATAGGACATGGGTAAGATGGATAAGAATGAAGGCCAGATTTCCAGAACTTAGATTTAAAAATGATAGTAATCCTCTGCAGTTGCCATGGCAATATTGCCTAACTTTACATGCTATGAAGCCCTTCTACCGTAGGAAAAAATGCTTCTTGAGACCATCATATATATTTTTCATGTTTAATTTATTATTTTTATTTTATGTGTATGAGTGCATCGCCTGCATGTATGTAAGTGAACCTGTGCCATGCAATGCATACGGAGGTCAGAAGAGGGCATTGAATCCCCTGGAACTGGATTTACTGATGATTGTTAGCTGCCATGTGGGTGCTGGAACCAAACCTGGGTTCTCTACAAGAGCAGTCAGTGCTCTTAACTGCTGAGCCATTTGAGAACATCATGTGTTGCATTCTTCATGAGGCAGCAAGACATTTTGCTTCATTAGCCAAAATGAAAGACGATATAGTACTAGCTTAATAAAAGACAGTCCTTTCACTAGTTTATATTTTAATGTTCATATTAAGATATTAATATATTATATGAACAATAAAACACTAAATGACAGCTTCACTTCATGTATTTGTTCATTTGTCTTCATTTTTAGGATCCCTAAAGAGCCTCCACAAGAATTTCTCTCTGGAACACCAGATGCATTTCTTATGTGCAGATGTCACACTCACAGGGCTAATTAGCACCTGTGCTCAGACAGTTCTCACAGCTATGACTTCAGTCTAGACTTCTACTCTCAGGTATTAGACTTGTGGGTTTATTTGCCTACTTATGTATCTTGAAGACAACCCACCATGAGCATGCTGTAAATCAAAATCATGAAACATTGTCCTAGAGAAATAAGTCTTTCAATGAATTTATCACAGGACTGACCAAAAGCTCTCACTTCCCTCCCTTTCTCTCCATGTTGCATCTATCACCAGATTATAGTAATTTTGCATTCAGACATCTCTTGAATCCTCCATTCCTCTACTACAGCCTTAGTCAAGGCATCATGATTTCTCTGAGCCACTATATATTGCCTACCTGACCTATCAATATTCAGTTTCTTTCTTTATCCAGCCCATTCCCTAGACCATAGACTGAGTTCTAATTTTAAATTTAAGTTTAGAATATTCGAACCATTTCATGAGATATTTGGAATGAGAACTCTTTAACACACCCTATTCAATGAGAACGTACACTCCAGAATTCTTAACTGAAATAATATCTTGAAGAAACCATTGCATAGGTGGGAGAGGATAGAAGAGAATCAAGGAGGAAAGGAGGAAAGGTGGGCCAACGAGTGGCAGCTGACCATGAAGCTCCTTCCCATTCCTAGGCCAGAAGGGGGAGGGGTTGGAACTATGGGAGAAGAATCAGTCATAACAGTCTGTGGTTACTGTAGGAATCACTGTCTGGCAGGAAGAGCAGGAAGAAATGCCTGAATTTCTTTCCTCTCCCACCTTTTGATTTCCTGAAGGTAACTCCCACTGACTAAACATAGCTGGAACCCAGAAGTCAGAAGAACCAAGTGATACATCACAGGCATGAGTCTCCCTTCCTCTCACAGAAGGGAAGAACACTGATGTGGATACTTTTATAGGACAGAATTCTTTCCTGTTCAGCACTAGGAAAATAAAGTTAGACTCAGTCCATGTCATCTGGATTAATTTTTAAATTTTTGTAATAATCATATTAGTGAAAGATTCTTATTCCCACCTTCACTCTCAGTTGTTTGCTTGATGGAGTTACTAAGTTGTTTAGAATAGGATTGATGTTTCAGTATTTATATGTGTTTGGATATGAATGTACTGCATTTATAACAAAAGCAATGGTGTTTTTCAGACCCCCAAAAGGTAACAAATTCGATTACATTTATAAAATTGGGTGTTATCCTAGTGCATTTGGGCTCCTGAGTATGGGTAGTTTATAAAGAACAGATTTCATTTTTTTTCACAGTTCTGGAGACTGGTAAGTCCAGGATCAAGGGACCAGAAGGCTTAATTTTCTGATACTTGTTGCTTTCTGCTTTGAAGATGGTGCAATTATAAACAGGATCTTAAATGCCCCCCTAAAACTCTTGTGATGAGGGCTTGGTCCCCAGCTGATGGTGCTACTGGGAGGCAGTGGAACCTTGAGATGGTAGGAACTGGCAGAAGGCAGTTGGATCACTGGGAGTGTGAATTTGACAGGGATATTGGGGTCCCAGCCCCTTCCTCTCTCTTAGCTTCCTGGCAAATGATGTGAGCAGCTTTGCTTTGTCATGTGCTTCCCATCTTGACATTATGTGTCAAAGAGGTCAGGCGCAAAGACCAGAACCCCAGAGACCTTGAGTCAAAATAAAACTTTCCTCCTTAAAGTTGACTGTCTCAGATCTTTTGTCACAGCCACACAAAGCTGAGGGGAAGGGCCCTTGGTGCCTTCCCTCCTCAGGGAAGAACAGGCAGTGTCTCACAATGGAAGGCAGAAGAACAAGCGAGACAACTTTATGCGGGCCTTCATTCCACTCTCAGAAAGAGCCCTGGTAACCTGAGTACCTCAGAAAAGCCCTCCATGCTGCCCATTAAGGTTCAAACCTGAATTTTGGAGGGGCCATACTCAAACAACAGCAGTTAACTATGAATGATCGCCTTTCTTTCTTTTTTAAAATTTTATTATTTTTATTTTATGTGTATGCATGTATTGCCTGAATGTAGGTAAGTGCACCTGTGTCATGCAATGCCTGCGGAGGTCAGAAGAGGCTGTGGGATCCCCTGGGACTGAAGTTACGGACAGTTGTTAGCTGCATGTGGGTGCTGGGATTCAAAACCAGGTCTTCTGCAAGAACAACCAGTGTTATTAACTGCTGAGCCATCTCTCCAGCCCATGATTGCCTTTCTTAGGTTTACTTTAGTTAGGACATTGAAGAATATGCATTGCTTAGAGGCAGGGACAACAAACGTGTATGAAAAACAAATAACAAATAGACAATAACAATTTCTGGCTAGCTTTATAGTCAGTGACCAATTAATCACTTTAACATCCAGTCATGTTGGGCAGGAACTCTACCTGCTTCCTTATGGCCACTTCCCCTTACTAGATTCTGTCACTCAAAGCATATACTATGGGCTTTACAAGCTCCGACCTGCTGGTCTTTTCTTTGTTGTCTGGAAGTCAGGCTTTGTTCTTATTTTTGGAAACCTTGCAAGGTTTCTATCTCGGCTTCATGTGTCTCCTGAGCTCTTTTAATATGACATACATATTTTAGAGAAATTCATCTGTCACACATACTTTTGAACTTGCAATATATTCCAGGCAGCTGTGGTAGATAGAGGATGGCTGTAGATTCTGTGTGAATGGCAGCAGATGTGAGTTAGTATGAAGATGCGAACTCCTTGACCTCCGTTCTCAAGATGCTCATGTTTTCCATTATGGAACTGGAAAGCTTCTCGCATTTATTTTTCACTTGGTTCCTTAGACTGCTTTTTCTATAACAATAAAATCACCCTATCTGTGGGTAGATCTGTGGAAAGCAACAACACAGACAGCTGGCATGACTGTCACCAGTTTCCAGAGCAAACTTGTGGTTTGGGAGGCATCTGTGTTTTATGTGGGCTGGAAATAGGCTGTTTATTTCCCATCTGTAGGGACAGGCAGTGGCAACAATGGAAATTATTGACTCTAGGAAGCTTGGCTACTCATTAAGTCACTTACAGACTGCTGAATGCATGGAATCAGGGTGGGTAAGCCCTGGCCTGACCACCTCTGGTGGGGCTGTGTCTCTCATTTATTTTGTCCCCTCTCACAGAAGGAAGCAAAAATACTTTCCATATAGTTAAACCAAGTAAATATTTCTGTGTATATTCTTCACCACCTTCATTTTTGATATCATGAAAATTAGACTCAATATTACATGCCCTGAATAGACCATTTCTTCATGTACAGTTTTAAACACTTACATTGCTCTCTGAACTATAATAGATGGTGAAAAATAGAGTTGAATGATCCATAATCTAATGGAGAATTTAAAAAATAAACAGGAATTGGATTAGGGCTAGAAGGATGCTATTAAGTAAGGACGTATAAAAGGGGGGATATAAAATACAGTGGGGGCAAGGAAGAGAATGCTCAACTTCCTCAGAAGGACGCATTTTCAGAAACAAACTGGATTTTCATTAAGCCTTATAGGGTGGGCTTATAGAAGTTATTTAGACAAGAGAGAGATGGGCCTTCTAGACACCAGCACTACAAAAGAAAAATCAGGAAGAGAGAACCTGGGAGGTTGTGGCTATGAACGTGCTGTATAGCAATACTGTTTTAATCGGGTTACATGTGATCTTCTGCTGATGGTGATTATTGCTTTCTTTGGAAAAGTGACTCATGGACCAAAACACACAAACAAAAAAGCTATTTAACCTGGACTAAGGGCTAAGTAAACTCAGCTTACTTTTCACTGGAAAAGGAAATTTCATTGTACTTGGGTTACAGTATTATATGGCTTTCTTTTTTAAATATGGTTATCTTAATACCACTGTGCTTTGTCATTCTTAAAACATAGAGTGTGATGAGTTGTTAAAAGCTCTTTGCCCACAGGACTGCCTGATAGTGGCACCTCTATTGGGGAAATGCTGGGTAGCACCTAGAACACTTACAGGGAAGTGGTCAAAAATAAGGACGGTGAGGGACAGTGCAAACCCAGGACTTAGGCCAATTACTTACAGGTACAGGAAATAGTTCAAGAATTTGTTTAAAATTATCACCTATATGGCCAAATGTTCATCTTTGGTGCTTACCTTGGAGCAGGAGTGGCTGGAGATAGGTAGCTCTGAGATAGAAGGGAAAAAAATCAGTCTTCCTTCCTTCCTTCCTTCCTTCCTTCCTTCCTTCCTCCCTCCCTCCCTCCCTCCCTTCCTCCATCCCTTCATCCCTGATAATTCTTTCACCTCTCTGCATCTCAATCTGTTCTTTGGTAAACTTGTGTCAATAAAAAATACACAAGCCACAGAGTTGTAGTCAGTAAAGTAAACGGAATCACAGAGAAGGTAGCCCATAAGAAACCCTATTTTGTTAATGTGTGTGGTCACCTCCCAGTTTCAATCTGGATTTAGGCTGTCTTTTGCATGGGTCATAAATTATTGCTTGTATTTGGGAAATTTTTTTTGGTTTTGTTCCAGTAGTCTGTAGTAGCATAATGAAAAGGGAGACCATGGAGCCCACCAGGGAGGAAAGGATGAACTATTGATAGAACACATAAGAAAAGATGAAACTGGTACTTCAGAGTAGCATGATGAGCATAAATTAGCTGGACCATGGAACACAGAACTCCCTGGAGATTTTGAGAATCCACTGACAGAGGACCAGGTAGAAGTTAGGCCCTCCCATCTTCATGCAAGTGGAGAACAGGTCCTTTGTAAGTTAGATGTCAATGAATGCAATTTTAGTAGTCACAGTAGAATCAGGGTTGACATGTCAGTTATACACAGACCAGAAGAGTCCTCACCTTGCTCCATATCCTCCATGGGGTCAAATATGCCACTTGACCTCTGAGGGGACGGTATGCTTTGGTCGCAGCTGAGTTTGCAGGTGGTACTGTTCCATGGCAAACCTGCCATCGTTCCTCTGCTTCCAAAAGAGATTAAGGTAGAAGTAAGTCAGGCCAGAAATAAAACCATGCCCTTTCCTTCTGTCATCAGAGATTCAACACATGATGACTAATCACTTTTTCTCCTCTCTGTGGAAAGCATCGAAATTACCCAGAGTGCTCTGGGGTACCCCTTCATGAGGTGATGTACTACACTGACTGCCTCTCAGACACGGGAATTACCAGCTGATTTGGTGTTCAAAAATATGTTTGTGAACTCTTGAAGGAACACTTAGGCCAAATAGATTCTCAGACTCTGGCACAGTTACTTTTACAGAAACTCTATACCACATCCTCTGACAAAACTTCCACATCTATGAGCATATATTATGCTTATCATATTTTCTCCTCACTAAATTTAGTCAAAGAGTTGTATTGATCTGGAAAGGATAGAAAAAGGAATTTTGGAGCATTTAAATATACTCTGTGTAGTTCTGCCATGTATTTTGAAATCATTCATAAAATCAATGAAGAGAAATGCAAATCTTTCTTCATAAGGCTGACAAGAGATGAGCAGCGGGAGTTTCCTAGGAAGTAGGTCCTGTCTTGCTATATGGGTGCCTTGGGCAGTTTCTTGAACTCTGGCTTTCCAGTCCCAGCTGTGATTCTGATTCTGATTCCTAGACTAGCAATAAGAGAGTGAAAGATGACTCAGGATCATTTGTTTTTTGTGCTTCCATGAGCCCAGACCTCACAGGTATATGTACCTTAGGAACATTTAGAAATATGCCAGCATAGGTAGACAGAGAGCAGGTGCAATCTCCTTTCAAAGATGTTAGGTTTCCATTTTCTTCTGATTTTACTTCATTTTGTGTCTCTTTGGAGTGTTTGATTTTTTTTTCCTTCAGTAGATTTTTTCCTTTTATTAATTCAATATACAATGGTAAGGCTCTCCTAAGTTTTCAGATAGAAATTAATGTATTGCTGTTGGTGATCTTCCTCTCTGATCTTCCTCAGTAGGTACCTAGTGTAGGACAAGCTGTCCCTTTAGAGTTTCAAGTGTCTTTTTTTAATGTATGAGGTTTAGGAACTGATCTGGGACAAATTCCTTCTCATAACTTCTAACTATTAAAATGTCCTTTCTGTGAGTCATGTTTTATTTTTTTAACTTTACTTTGGGAGTTTTAGATTTATGTTTAATACCCTGCAAAAAATAGCCACAATTTAAAAATAAAACCTTTGTGCAGAGGGCAAAGATCAATACCACAGAAATGCCATCCAAGGTATGATTCGTACAAGGGACAGAAAGGATCTTCTAGCGTCTTTGCTGAACCATAAAAGACTTGTGCACACTGTACCTTGCTCTAGCAGCTTCGATTTGTCTAGATGCAAGCAACAGAAATTTATTCTGGCTAGCTCAAGCAAACAGAAAAGGAAAGGGGGAATTTGTTGTAAAGAAATTAGAGGCACAGCTAATAAACAAACTATGGGAGAAAAAGTTCAAAAGGCAGCTTCAGGGACTGCGGTGGTCAAAATCAATGAACATCTTTGATAAGACTTTGACCAGATTGGAACTCCATGCATTCTATATGCCAGTCTCTGTCTTCCACATCCCAATTTCTGGGGCTGTTTATTTGATGGTGCCACTTTTGTCAGTTGTCTCTTTCTACGGTAATTATGGTAGATCCTAGAAGACAAACTCAGTTCTTGGAATTCCAGGTCCTCTAAGAAACAGGTGCCTCAACATTTGGTATGCAAGACATTTACTGGGGGAAACGTGTGAAGGATAAAGAGAAGAATGGAGGACGTCAGTAAGCTGGCCTAACTCCTGTGTGGGAGGAAGGGAAACCTGGATTGGTGGAATCTAAGATGACGGCACCAACCACATTTTGGCCAAGTCAATTGGAGTCAAAGTCATCCACCAGAAAAAATCTGCAAGCTTACAAGAATGAGCCTGCCTTAATGTCCTTGGTATTCTTAGTCTTCAGCTGAAAACAGGCTGTGGAAAGGGTGCCTTGTCTATGAATGTTGTGGGACACTCACAGTACAGCAGCTGGCACCTTCAATCAATTGCACCCCTCACAGTAGGAATACTGACAGTAGATTTTCATGTCTGCCATGGTGCTCTTCCCCAGTAAGAGAGTAACAAAGAATGGAGAGCATCCAAAGAGATCTCCTCAGCATTAACCTTCTGAACTGAACTCATAAGAATTGACTGATGCCTGTGGGAGCTCTGCTGGTATCAATATGTGAGTCTGAGGGTACCTGGACATTCTCGAATTCCTACAATATCCATTTCGCTTGCATTATACTGTGTTGCCACAGCTATTTTAAGATCTGGCCAAGTGAACAGATTTGAATCAAATGTCGTCTGCTGCATCATAGGAAAGTCATCCCACGAGTAATGATACCAAAGCAACTGGTCTTGGGCTGCTTTTGTTAGTGTAAGTGCATGTGCCTTCTGGTTTTCTCTGCTTTCTTGTTTATCAGGAACCATATGAAATTTCACTTTGGCTGTCATTATAATAGCGGAGTACGACTTTAGTGCAGAACTACTATCAATTGCAAGGAAGTCAACAAGAGCTGGAGGTAGGAAGAGGAGGAAATGGATTGGTTGGTGGGAAGAAGATGCCCAGTATTCCAAGAAATTCCCCTTCCCTGAAATATTTTCTTCACCTAGTTTTCCCACCCCCAAAACCTCAAGATTCATTGAAATTGTAACCTTCTTTGTCTCCCTAGCAAGCCAAACAAGCCTTATTACCATGACTCTAGATACACAGGCTCTGAAAGGTAGAGCCCGACTCAAACCTACTCTTCCAGACATACCTGTTACTATACACAAACCACACCTCAGGAACATCCCCCGCCCCCCCCGCCCCCCCACCAGCATGCCCTGCTTTATTCTGAAATGCCTTTCTTTACAGTTTCCTGTTCCTTAAAAAAATTATTTTTATTTTATGTGTATGCGTGTATTGCCTGCATGTATGTAAGTGCACCCTTGTCGTGCAATGCCCGCGGAGGACAGAGGAGGCTGTCGGATACCCTGGGACTGCAGTTACGGACAGTTGTTAGCAGCCATGTGGGTGCTGGGATTTGAACCCACGTCCTCTGCAAGAACAAACAGTGCTCTTAATCTCTGAGCCATCTCTCCAGCCCTCCTGCTCCTTTTTAATGAACATATCACAATGAGAAGACTTACTGAGTGCTACTAATTAAATGCTTCTCCCTTATGTCTTCAAAGCTTTCTTTTCCAGTGTCTATAGAATCTTGTACAAAAATCACAATGAGCATTACTAAAATTTTTATTTGATTATATTAATCATGAAAACAACATAATTTCCCGTAAAAGTACCTCTCAAATCTCAACTACTTGGTATCCAGTTTGGATATTTTTAACAGGACACCTGTGTAGGACTCACCTCCCAGCAGCTCTGTTGTGACCCAAGCTACTTCTATGTGTGGTTCTGCTAAATAGAGAGTTCAGTGACCTTAGTGTCTTCCAAGAGTAGATGGGAGGGGGATGAAGAGAAGGGTAGACTATATTTCAGTGATTTTTCTCAGCCATAATGAAACTTAGCTTATATTATTCGTATATATTTTCTATTTGCTATAATTCACCAAACAAGAAAAACAAAAGCTACAAGAGGCTAGAAAATATCATTTGGTAAATATAGTAGTCTATACTAGTTTGACTAATGGAAGCTTCCAGATAAACTACTGTTTATACTAGAAAAATGGGTCTTACCCCTGAGCCTAACTTGCAAATAATGGTCTTTTCCTTCCTGTCTAAAACAGCAATCTTTTCCTTACCACCTTTTTATCTATGTGTCTCCCCAAGAAAAACTAATATTTGCAATTCAAAAATAACTATTAAGCCCTAACTGTTGCCAGGCAGCATGTTTGGCAATAAGTTTAGAGAACGTGATGCGTCCTGAGAAAGTTGATGGACAGGAGAGAGTGAAACACAACAGCTAAAATGAAAACAGGGCTGTGATGAGGAACATCAGGAGATCCAGGAGGAGTTTTGAGAGGAGGCGAGGCACTTCAATTAACAGTAAAGAGTAGAGGAGGGAAGAATGAATACTGTATGCAAAGCTGTAAATTTAATAATGTGTAAAAGCTGTAAGGGACTGGGTATGACTGAGGTGCAGGTAGTCAGATGGTGGGGCTAATGCTGAAGATATCGGCCAGGTCATGGAGGACATTTAGGGTTCAACTGTGGATTTTGTTGAACACGATGACTGATTTGTGGTGTGAACATGACTGAATCAAAGCATACCCAGGAAGCAGGATAAGTATTAATTATGCTTAGGGTTCCAGTAGACGCTAAGCTTTCCCTTCTTTGGATGAGGGGGTGTCTTATGTGGTCTGGTATTTGATTTGAATGAATGTGAGGGTTTTCCAGAGGTGACTGGCATGTGGGTCAGTGGACTAAGTGGGAGAAGTCCCATTTTCTTTTTCTTTTTTTGTAAAATGTTTATTTATTTATTTATTTTTATTTGTATGTGTATGTGTGCTTTGCCTGCATGTATGCAAATGCACCATGTGTGTGCAATGCCTGCAGAGACCAGAAAAGGATGTTAGATCTTCTGGAACTGAAGTTGCAGTTGTTAGCTGCCACACGAGTGCTAGGAACTCAACCTGGGTCTTCTGCAAGAGAAGCCAATGCTCTTAAACACTGAGCCATCACTCCAGCCCCAGAAGGCCCACTTTCAATATGGGTAAGCACCGTCTAAAGACCTGGAGTCCTAACAGAAGAAAGAGGTGGGGAAGACGAAAATTCTGCCCTCTGTCTTCCAGAATTGAGGCACCTTTCTCCTCCTGCCCTCTAACATCAAACTCTTATGTTCCCAGGCCCTTGGATTCTGAAAATTGTACAAGTACTTCTATCCAGGGTGTACTTGAGCTTCTGATCTTGGAGTGAGTGCTACTCATTGGCTCCTCAGTTGTGAGGGGTTTGGACTTGGACTCAGTGATATTACTGGGTTCTCTGGTTCTCCAACCTGGTCAATCATGAGACTTCTCACCTTCTGAAAACATGTACCAATTCTCCTAAAATATCCTCTGTTTATACGTCTCTGTGTATTTCCTAGCTGTTCTGTCTTTGAAGAATCTCAACTAAAACAATATGCATGACCACCCAATAAGGAATTTGAAGCAAATGAGTTAACATGTTCAAATTTTCACCTGATAACAATTTGCATTATAAACAAGATTGTCATAGCATTTTTATATTATTACCTTGTGTGCTCAGGTTAATTTCTTTAGGACATTTTATCTGGTCACAACCTACTCTGTACCATGGACATGCAAATACTTTGATCTTAAATATTTTGAAAACCATTCAAAAAATTCTGCCTTTGTGATTCAGACTCACTCTCAGCTTGACATCTTTCTAAAAAATAACAATAACCTGACTACGTTAGGCTGCTATGTGATGGTTTGACATGTCCTGCCTTTCTCGAGCCTGCAAATACATTTATTAAGAACCTCTTTCATATCAGGCACTTCCTAGGAGCTGGGTTGGTTTGAGGTGGCGTTTGAAGGACAAAGTATAATGGGAAAAGCTCCTCTGAAAGACAAATGCATCACTTTTCAGAGAGTGGGACTCAAGATGCTTATATACTTGGCTTTCTCCTCTGAAAAAATGAAGAAAACAATGTCAATTTTGGAGTATTATGAGATTTTAATAAGATATTATTTATAAAACACTCAGCAGTATCCAGGAATAGGGGTTGGGGCAGAGTTTCTTTGCCCATGACAGGCATCACTAACTAAACACAGATTCCTGCCAAGTCTAGACACAGCTTGAGTTGATATTTATGTAATAGTAATTTTACTATTAAACAATATCAGAACCATGCTGAATGGATATTCAGAAATAACAAGGATTTGAGGGCTAGTGAAGCACTCTTATTGCAATGACAAAAAAGGAAAACTTTATGCAGGAGCGATCACATGAGTGAGTGGATGATCTTTGGTAGGGTTTCTTTTGGCTCCGTATTTAGGCCACATTTCTTTTCAAAAATATTTTATTTTTATGTGTATGAGTGTATGACCCACACGTAAGTGCACTCATGCCATGTAATGCCCACAGAGGCCAGAAGAGGGCATTAGATCCCCTGGAACTGGAGTTGTGGGCAGTTGTTAGCTGCCATGTGGGTGCTGGGAACCAAACCCTGGTCATCTGCAAGAGCAACCTGTACTCTTAACAGCTGAGCCATCTCTCCAATCCCACAAACCACATTTCAGAGTCTTAGCACAGTCTTAGACATTTTCTCTTTTCTTCTTTGCACTTACTTGCACTACCTTGCAGTACAAAAGCTGCTAGGCCTTTTATTTTAAGCTAGCATGATTGAGCTATGTACTACTCTAGTGAACATCGACTGAGGTATGAGCCTAAGACTCCTATTTAGAACAGGGTTAGAGATTCATTTACTTTGCACAGGGATAGCAAATAGAACTTCTCATGTATCACAGCTCAGCAACTGGTACTACTTTCCTGGAATGGTAGGCTGACATGGAGTCTAGAATTGTGGGTCCATAAGGATTGCATTATAATCAATTTGGTACAGCTGACATGAGCAAGAAATGAGGTACATGAGCTAGTTATTTGTCTGACAGCATCACCAGAGACCATCTAAAACTGAGATCCTGAGAAATTACCTCTTGATTGGGGAAATTTCTCAGAGGCAAAATTAGATTAGAATCCCAAAGCACCCTTTGCAATGATCTGAGTGAAGCCCGGCTTTCATCAACTAGATCCCTTATTTCACAAACATCACTCATACTCTATGAACACATTTCATGAGTAAGTCCTGGGGTTGATCCTGTGCTTTGTATTTTCAGTTCTATTTTATTTAGTTCCCTGATTCAGAGGCATAATTTGCCTTTATTAACGTCCACCAATTTAAAGTACACAGTGGGATGAGTTAAGCAACTGTATGTAATGTAACCACCTTCACATTCAAGACTTGGAGCATTTTTAACATCCAATGAAGTGTCCACATGCTCTTTTGTACTTGATTTCCCTCCCCTGAATCCACTATTCAGAAAACCACTGGTCTGCTTTCTGCCATTACAGTTTTGTCTATTATATAATTCCTACAGAATCATACAGTATAGAGTCATGTTGTTGACGCCTGTCATACAGCATAAGCTTTCTTGAAATTCACCTATATTGCTGTGTCAATTTTGCTTATTTAATTAATTAATTAATTAATTTGTGTGTTTATTTTACTGACAAGCAATAACTCGCAGTAGGTCTATAGCCAAATAATATTAAATTTCTATGCATATGCTATAATTTATTTATCATTAGTTGGTAGAAATACATATTGTTTTTAATTTTGGATATTATTATTGCTCCTATAAATAAGGGCAACTTCTATGCCCTCAGAATGTTCTTCCTGATAAGAATGTCTAGTTACCTGAGCTTCTGGGCCACACTAGATAATAACGATGTGATTAATGGTGGGAATTTTGGGCCATTTGGTGCCAGTTCAGTCTCTGAAGAGACTGGAAACTAAAACAAGCCACGTGGATGGTCGACCAGGTCTATGACATAGAACCATATACAATATTAAATGCCAAGGTTCAGATGAGCTTTTCTCCTTGATAAAACTCCATGTGTATCAGCACACATCATCTCCATGGGTTCACAGGGAAAGGGCAACTCAAGTTTTACCTGTGGAACACTCTTGGATTCTGCCCATTTTGTCTCTTTGGCTGATGTTAATCTATACCCTTTCACTGTAATATACAGTGACCACAAATGTAGTAGCTGTCAGTGCATTCTGTGAATCCTTCAAGTGAATAATTCAGTCTTAGGGTGGCTTTGGGTAAACCGAAATTCTAGTTGGTAGAGAAGTGAGCCTCATCTTGGAGAATCTTCTTCAATCTGTCAAACAGTCATCTCTTTTATCAGTGAAGAGGTGGGAAGTTTAAAGACAGAACTATAGTCTTTGTAATGACCCACACTTTTCACTTTTGATGCTCTCTTGTTTTCGAAGATGCTGGTTTCCATATGAGATCATTTCCAACTCTCATTAGACAAGCATGGTAGATCTTGCTGTACATCTGGAGCCTTTGGCCTAAAGTAGTTATCTAGGTAGGGTTTTTTAGGTAGGGATGCTTCTGTCAAAGGATGGGGGTGACCAGGGTTCACACAGGTCCAGCTGGAGTGGTGTGGAAGTGCGTATGCACAGTGGTCTCTGCTCTATTTTCTCAAAGTATTTCGGTATTGCTTTTGCTACAATTTTCCTTTTATTTCCACAGTGCTAGAACTGAAAAATCAATTTCCCATGTGTCACCCCCAAGTTTGGCTCATATTATTTGTCTTCAGCGGAGCTACTCTGAGCCTGCTCTGCGTGCACATGTGTGGTTCGAGAGTTACTGAGAATCAAAGCAGGATTTAAACATGCTGTCTGGCCCTTTTCCTCAAAAGCTCTGTCTCTCTTCACCAACTGTGGTCACCTTAGAGCTAGTCTTCCGAGTTCCCAGAAGAAAAGCTGCATTTTTTTCCTTGCTAGTTCTCAGTGTCACACACCTTCTATGATTCTACCTGGTCCCAGGCAAAAGGACAAAATGGAAACTCACTTTTCTACTTCTTTCCTAGGAATGTGGAACTAGCCATGAGAATTTGCTTGTTCCAACTCACTCTGGTGACTTCTGCTAGCTTCTTAGTTATATAGAGGGTTGTGATCTATAAGAGAATTTCTTACTTTTTCAATAAGTATCCATATGTGTGTGTGTGTGTGTGTGTGTGTGTGTGTGTGTGTTTCATGTGTGTAGGTCAGAGTACAACCTCAGGCATTGTCCCTCAGGTGCTGTCCACTTTATTTTGAGACAGAAACTCTCATTGGTCTGGAACTTGTCCTGTAGGCTAAGCTGGTTGGTCAGTGAGCCCCATGGATCTGCCTGTCTGACCTCTGTAGTGCTGGGATTATAAGTGCTTACCAACACACCGAGAATTTTCTTTTTACATGTGTTCTGGGGATTGAGGAAAGGTCCTTGTGCTTGGGAGGCAAGCACTGACTGCGCTATCTCCCTAGCTCCCATATTTTTATTATAATCAACCTTTAACTAGTAAGTAGTGATTCCGCCCATGTGAGTGGCATTCCCTAACTGCCTTCAGGGATCTCAGTTTCATAGGTATTGGGTACTAAGTGACAATGAGAATTTCTGTTCTAATTCTTATTAAAATTAGAGCAAATTGTGGTGGCAC
>NW_008349529.1:1361615-1365565 GCF_000622305.1 Nannospalax galili
TTAGAGCAAATTGATGCAAATTACATGCCACATATAAGATAATGGTATATTGGCTCTGAGCTACATTTAGAATGTTACTAAGACTAATTTATAACCTTTGAAATAAATTGAGCATACAGAATAATTCCATTTGGTGCTATCTATTAAAATTTAAGATAATATTTCTATATAAGCAATACCTAAAAAACAGTTTCATTTTTGCAAGATTCTGAGAGTATAATGTTTTCATGAGGTACATCAGTGCCCTGGGCCTGTCTTATCCTCTTAATTTAAGAACAGAAAGAAACTTAAGGAAGATTCTCTGGTACAAGAATTACCTTGGGCCTGGAGAGATGGCTCAGTGGTTAAGAGCACTAACTGCTCTTGCAGAGGACCTGAGTTCGATTCCCAGCACCCACATGGCGGCTAACAATGATTCATTATTCTAGTTCCAAAGAACCTGACACTGCCTTCTGACCTCCATGGGCATTGCATAACATGGATCACTTACATAAATGCAGGCAATACATTCATACATAAAATTAAAAAATAATAATAAAATATTTTACAAGAATAATTAACTGAGCTGTTTGGTGGAGGAAGTCTAATGATATAGAAAAATCGGTGACACATATAGTAACTCTGAAGGGTTGCTATGTTCATCATTTATGAGTAAATGTCATATATATGACCTTCGGCCACTTTTGTCAGTTTCCTCATCTGTAACAAATGGGTAGACTTGTGAGATGTGGTTCAAAGAGATGAAAGAAAGAAAGCCAAGCAGTGTGTAGGGTGCTGAGCTTGTGACATTAGTTTAATCAAGGGCAGTAGCAATAACAGTTGATGTTAGCGGTCACCTAGGATGAAATGAACTTCCCAGAATTCCCTTTCCTGAACTCTAGCAGACCCCAAATGAGACTTTGGTGGGATGTTTGGAAGGCAAAGTAGGACAGCCATCATTAGCGTTCATGCATATTGTCACTGGAAGGTCATCTGATTGGCATGAGGCAGCCAAGGGTCCTACAACAGTCTGTCTTCTCCAGGAGCCTTCCTCAGCTCACCTGATTCCTGAGCTACGTGGGGGTTTAGTTTCAGATTGAGAGCCTCCACCTCTGCAGGATGGCTGACCAAGTTCAGAGCTATGAGAACTGACCTTGTGGACAGCCTCTCTGTGGTTTGTGTATCTCATGCCGTCCTTGCTTTCCCTGATTTAAGCCTATCTTCCTTTCCTGCCAGCCTACACTGTGGCTTCAAGCTCCAGCATCAGACAAAAAGACAGCAGCTTTACAGAGATGCTGGACCAGATTCCACAATTGTTTCAATCCAGATGCCTTTACCAAACAACTTCTTCCTTCTTTCTCCAAAAAACAGCAGGCGCGCACGCACACACACACACACACACACACACACACACACACGCATGTACATACAGGCTCACATGCACATGCTCACATATGAATGTGTACACACATACCTATCCCCAAGTACAGACATGTGCACATGAACAAACTTGGACACACATCACACATCCTCACACATGCAGTGTCCTATTTTCCTGGTTGAATGACAACCGGTCCAAACAATAACTCAAAATAATTTAACTTGCAATACTGGAATTAAGTTTTTTTTTGAAGAATTTTTTTTAGTTTTTTTTTAAATTTAATAACCACATGATTAGAAGCATTTCATTACAGCTTTAGCACATTCAGTAACACACTCCAGAGCAAGGATACATCTCTTTCAAAAGTGGCTATAAAATTTTTAGGTTCACTGTTGAATTAATAGTTATACAATACTGAACTCAGTATAAACCCTGTAAGACAAAAAATTGAATGAGTTTTTAGCCTTTAAAAAAGATCTCCAGCCGAGCGTGATGGCGTACACCTTTAATCCCAGTACTCGGGAGGCAGAAGCAGGCAGATCTCTGGGAGTTCAAGGCTAGCCTGGTCTACATAGTGAGTTCCAGGACAACTGTGGCTACAGGGAGACCCTGTCTCAAAAACACCAAAAAAAAAAAATCTCCATTTCATTTAAAAATATACTGTTTCTTACAGAAAGACTCAGTGTTATTGCTAACAACACTGAGATGTTGGCGCATGCATCTCTAATCTGTATGTATCTGATTATTACTAGTCATAGTCAGTTGCACTTGGATCCTTGGCACCTATGTATGGCTATAAAGTCATCTGGTAGATTTCAATGGTAATGTTCATCACCTCTACTAATTAATGTGATGTAACTTTTTATACTTCCTCCTCAAATATAATTCAGTTTTAAAAATTTGTTGATTTTTTTGTGTGTATATATCACACAGAACATCCCAAACAATCTTATTCATTTATACACCCACTTGCAGATGGCACCCTCCCATAGCTGTCCCCTGCCGCGAGCCCTTATACTCTGTCATCTGTGCTACTGTCCGCTAAGTTGTTGGCACCCCCAGCCGTTCCCCAATACTTGTCCATCCAGTGAACCTAGTCTGCCTATATAGAGTCTTTGTTTTAGGAAGGACAGCTGTTCCTCAACTAGCAGCAATCAGTTGTCAATATTCCTTTAGATAAGATTGGGGTCTGCTGTTCATTTTCACAGTTCTATGCTGGGTTACTATCTGGGAGTCCCTTGGGTCACCCTGGCCAACAACTCAAAAGAAGGTATCTCCTACCTGGCATTGTTGCTTGTTATGTAGCCTTTAGCTATGCATATGGACTCTTAAAAAATTATACTGGCCCTTTAATCTTTGGTTATACTTTCCTTTTGGGTGTTTAAGGCCATAGAATTGGCCCAGATAAACCAATTTATTTTTACTCTTAAGGGTGTTTGAGGATCTGTTCCTCAGGGGTCACATGGGCTTGGGAAGAGCCCCTGGCTCCTTTCTTTTACCAGTTCCACCTCTGTAAAGATAAGTCAAAGATCCTGCTCCACCATGGCTGACTTCGTTTGGAAGCAGGGAGGAAATGATTCCTCTCTGTTGACCCTCCTCTTTGTAGACTGGACACTGGTTCATGTCCATTTCATGGGGTCTCCTCGGCCTCCTTGATCAAGAGGACAGGTGACCCACCACAATTACAGGACATTTTGGGAGATGCTCATAGTCCCCTGGATCTAGTTGACCTAGGAGGGAAAGGAAC
The DNA here is from genome assembly GCF_000622305.1 of Nannospalax galili. Classification (NCBI taxonomy): domain Eukaryota; kingdom Metazoa; phylum Chordata; class Mammalia; order Rodentia; family Spalacidae; genus Nannospalax; species Nannospalax galili. Next base: position 1,364,723 of record NW_008349529.1, read on the forward strand.
AAAAACTGTCCTTTATGGCCCTCTGACCAAATTAATATACGGATCAAAGTATGTCTGACCAAACATCCAAGAAGGTTAGTACCAGTCTGGTACTTTTAATTACTGCATGCCATGTAGATAAATCTTGGGTAAAGACCAAGTGTTCTCAGATAAACCTTGCCTAGACATATAGTTCTTGATATGGTATGTATAATTTGTCAGTAGGTTGTTGGAGTAATATGGTTCCCTCTGGTTTTTAAAACTAGCTAGGCATTATTGATCTCTCACATTGTCTAACCCCTCCATGGTTTCCCCAGTTAAGGTGCCCCCACTTTCCCCTTTCTCCCTTAATAATACCCTTCTCCTATGGTTCTACGTCTCTCAAGCTCCTTCTTTCCCTTTATCCCCTAGGTTCCTTGTATACCCTTCCTCCGCCTTCCCTTAAACTAACCCAATTTTTATCCGTATCACCCTTATTAACACCTGTTTACTACTCTACTTCTCTTTCAGGTTCTTTCTTTTCCTTTACCTCCCACGTTCCTTCCCATTATCCTGGTTCCTGTAGTTATGTCTGGATACATACTTATCAGGATTTGATGCTAGGATTAACATATGAGGGAGAACATATGTCGATTTTTTTCTGAGTCTGTGTTACTTCACTTAGTATAACAGTTTCTAGTTCCATCCATTTACCTGTAAATATCATGATTTCATCTTTCTTTACTGCTGAGTAAAACTCCATGGTATAAATGAACCATATTTTCAGTATCTACTCATCAGTTGATGGACACTTAGGTTGCTTCCATCTCTTAGCTATTGTGAAAAGAACAGCAATAAATATGGCTGTACAAATGTCTCTACAAT
>NW_008349529.1:1366133-1368569 GCF_000622305.1 Nannospalax galili
TTTTGCCAGCACCATTTGCTGAACATGCTGTCTTTCCTCCAGCGAATGTTCTTGGCCCCTTTGTCAAATATCAGGTGGCTGAAATTGCATGTACTCATAGTTGGTTCTACAATTTTGTTCCACTGATCTATGGGTCTATTTTTGTGCCAGTACCATGTTGTTTTTATGACTATAGCTCTGTAATACAGCTTAAAATCTGGCATAGTAATCCCCCCGGCATTGCTCTTAGTGCTCAGGGCTGCTTTGGGTATCTGACGTCTTTTGTGCTTCCATATGAATCTTAGGATGTTTTTTTCCAATTCTGTGGAAAATGTCATGGGGATTTGGGTTGGCATTGCATTGAATTTATAAATGGCTTTTAGTATGATGGTGATTTTCACAATATTAATTCTTCCAATCCGTGAGCATAGGAGATCCTTCCATCTTCTGATGTCTTCCTCAGTTTCTTTCTTTAAAGATTTAAAGTTTTCATTGTAGAGATCTTTAATGTCTTTGGTCAGGTTTATTCGAAGACTTTTTTGTTGTTGCAGCTATTGTAAAGGGCGTGTTTCATGTGCTCTTTCTCTGATTGCATGTTATTGATATAAAGAAATGCTACAGACTTTTGTACATTAATTTGTACATTAACCTACCACTTTAGTGAATGTGTTAATATTTTCTAGGAGATTTCTGGTGGAATTTTTGGCGTCTCTTAGATATATTATATCATCTGCAAAAAGGGATAATTTGAGCTCTTCTTTTCCAATTATTACTCCTTTAATTTCCTTCTCTTGTCTTATTGCTCTTGCAAGAGTTTCAAGTACTATGTTAAAGAGAAATGGGGATAGTGGGCAGCCTTGTCTGGTTCCTGATTTCAATGGGAATGCTTCTAGTTTTTCTCCATTTAGAATGATGTAGGCTCTGAATTGTTATTATGGCATTAATTATGTTGAGGTTATGTTCCCTGCAGTCCAATTCCCTCTATGACTTTTAACATAAATGCATGATGAATTTTGTCAAAGGCCTTCTCTGCATCTATTGAAATGACCATGTGGTTCTTGTCGTTGAGCCCATTTATGTGATTTATGACATTTATTGACTTACGTATATTGAACCATCCCTACATCTCTGGAATAAAGCCAACTTGATCATGGTGGATGATCTTTTTAATGTGTGTCTGTATGCGGTTTGCAAGTATCTCGTTGAGAATTTTTGCATCTATTAAGGATATGGGTCTATAGTCTTCTTTTTTGGTTGTATCTTTACCTGGCTTTGGTATTAGAGTTAATTCTGGCTTCATAAAAGGAATTTGGAAGTTCTCCCTCCATTTCTATCTTTTTTAATACATTAAATAGTATTGGATGTAGATCTTCTTTAAATGTCTGGTAAAATTCTCCTGTAAATTCACCTGGTCCTGGGCTTCTTTTAGTCAGGATGTTTTGTATTACTATTTCAATTTCTTTTTGTGTTATGAGTCTATTTAAGCTGTTAGTCTCTTCTTGGTTTAGTTTTGGTAGTTCCATGCCTTTAGAAACCTATCCTTTTTTTAGGTTTTCAAATTTAGTAGCATATAAGTTTTTAAAGTATTTCCTTGTAATATTCTGGATCTTTCTGGTGTCTGTTTTGATGTTTCCCCTTTCATTTCTGGTTTTGTTGATTTGGAGGTGCTCTTTCTTTCTTTTAGTTAACTGGGCTAGCAGTCTGTCAATCTTGTTTATCTTTTCAAAGAACCAGCTCTGGGATTCGTTGATTCTGTATTGTTTTCTTTGTTTCTATTTCATCAATTTCTGCCCTGGTTTTTGCTATTTCTTCTTGAATGCTAGGTTTGGGTTTCATTTGTTGTTGCTTTTCAAGTGTCTTGAGTTGTAAAGTTAAGCCATTTATTTGTGTCCTGTCTGATATTTATTTGTGTTCTTTCTGATTTTTCAATGTAGGCACTTAGGGCTATAAATGTCCTTCTAAGGACTACTTTCTCTGTGTCCCAGAGGTTTTGTTGTGTTGTATTGTCCTTTTCATTTAGTTCCAGGAATACCTTTATTTCTTTTTTAATTTCTCTTTTGACCCATTCATCATTCAGGATTGTGTTGTTTAATCTCCATGTGTTCATGTGGTGATTAGGGCTTCTTCCGGTGTTGATTGTAAGCTTTATTGCATTGTGGTCTGATAGAATGCATGGAATTATTTCAATCTTTTTGTATTTATTGAGGTTTGTTTTGTGCCCCAGTATATGGTCGTTTTGGAGAAGGTTCCATGGGGCGCTGAATAGAAAGTGTATCCTTTGGTGCTTGAGTAGAACACTTGGTAGATGTCTGTTAGGTCCATTTCATACATGGTATTGTTGAATTCTGATGTGTCTCTGTTAACTCTCTACCATGTTGACCTATCTAATGGAGAGAGTGGGGTATTAAAGTCCTTATTATCGATGAGTTGGGATTAATCTGGGTCTTAAAGTCCTAT
>NW_008349529.1:1368633-1381149 GCF_000622305.1 Nannospalax galili
CCTTCTTGGTTAATTGTTCCTTTGATCAGAATGAAGTGGCCCTCTTTATCTCTTCTGATTAGTTTTAGTTTAAAGTTTATTTTGTCAGATATTAGATTTGCAACACCTGCTTTCTTCTTAGTACCATTCTCTTGGTATCTTTTTTTCCATCCTTTCACCTTAAGGTAGCACCTGTCCTTGAAAGTGAGATGAGTTTCTTACAGACTACAAAAAGATGGGTTTTGTTTCTTAATGCATTCACTTAGTCTGTGTCTTTTGACTGAGGAGTTCAATCTATTGATTTTTAAAGTTATTAATGAAAGATGTGTATTGAATCCTGTCATTTTTATTTCTGTTCACATTCTTGCTATAGCTGTACCTTTCCACAGTTATACCTTCATTGAATTTCTTTCCGCAACCCCTTGTGTATAGTCATTCCTTTCTTCAGCTCTGTATTACTTCAAGAACTCTCTGAAGGGCTGATATGGTGGACATGAATTCCTTTGCCTATTTATGTCATGGAAGATTTTTCTTTCCCTTTCCACTGTAATGGACATTTTGGCTGGATATAGAAGTCTGGGTTGGCATCTGTGGTCATTTAAAACTGGGAATACTTTGGTCCAGGCTCTTCTGGCTTTCATAGTTTGCACTGAAATGTCAGCTGTAATCCTGATGGGTTTTCCTTTATATGTGACTTGTTTTTCTTTTGCAGGTTTCAGTATTGTCTCTTTGTTCTGTATGTTTAGTGTTTTTGCTATGATGTGCCATGGAGAATTTTCTTTTCTTTTTTTTTCTGCCTATTTGATATTCTATATGCTTTTTGTATTTCTATGGACTTGTCTTTCTTTAATTTTGGGAAATCTTCTACGATTCTGTTAAAGATCCGGTCCATATCATTATCTTGAGATTCTTCCTATATGCCTATGATTTGTAAGTTTGGTCTTTTTATGGTGTCATAGAATTCCTGCATATTCTGTTCTTGTGTTTTCTTACATTTTTAATAATCTTTGTTTGAGTGGTCTAATTTGCCCACTTTATCTTCCGGTTTTGATATTCTGTTTTCCATTTCATTCATCCTATTGGTGAGGCTTTCTCCTGTTGTTTCTAATTGGCTTACTGAGTGTTTCACTTCCTTCTTCATTTCAGCCTAAATAGTCTTCAATATTTCTAGCTCTTTTCTCAATTCATTCAGAAGTTTATCCCTATCTCCTTTCAGTTCTTTGATTTCTTTTTGTTTTTTTAAAATTCATTGAATTCTTTTATCGTGTTTATAATTGTTCTTTTGCGTTTCATGTCCTGTTACCTCTAGGGGTTTCTCATTGCATGTCTCTAGAGGACTGTTGGTACTTGTTGGCTGGGATTTGGTGGGGATATATTATTTTGGTTTTTCATGTTATTATTTTATCTTTGATTTTGACATGTGCATTTATTTTGTAGTTTCTGATTCTTGTGTAAGATTCAAGCCTTCAAGTTTAGGTCTGTTTCTTTTTGTCAGCTTTATGTGCCTTTGTGGTTTACTTTCTGGGCATGAAAAACTGGTTCGTCTAATCTTGTGGTTCTCTCTTTTGATTTTATATTGGAGTGGCCAAATTGCTTTTGTCTTCAGGAATTCCCACAGAGGCCCAAGTCAGATGAGGATCAGATGCTCTCAGGCTTTTTCCTAAGGTCTGGATCCCTCCAGGAAAGATGTTGTCCTCAGGAATTTGGGGGTTAGACTGGCCTGGGAACAGGACCCAGGAAAGATGCTGGTCTCCAGCAGCTGGTGGCTGTGCCACCCAGGGATGCAAAGGGAGGTGGGGGTGGGAAGAGGCCCCAAAGGCTCCTGGGCCTGTTGGGTGGGACTGGTTTGGTCTAGATGCAAAGGATAAGGAAACAGTGGTTGCTCCAAACAGAGAGGTCAGCCCAGGTGTCTGGGGTGCCAAGACAAGAAATGGGCCAGTACCCTAGCTAGGAGGAGAGACGAGGGTGGGGAAGCTGGGAGAGTGAATGACCCTGGGGGAGTCAAGGCACGGTGGGCATCAATGGACTTACCAAGGAAAGAGGCTGGTGGGTTGTGCAGCCCTGGGAAGCAGAGGGAGGTGAGGGCAGGACCAGGCCCAGAGGGCTCCTGGGGACCAGGAGAAGGAACTGGGATGATCTGGGTGCAAAGGATCAGGAAGTAGTGGTGATTCCGGCTGAGAGGCCAGCCTCCCGTGCTTGGGGTACAAAGACAAGAAGTGGGCCAGTACTCAGGCCAGGAGGCGAGACAGGGCAGGGAATGTTGGGAGAGTGAATGAGGCTGGGGGAGTCAAGGCATGGTGGGCCCCGATGGGCTTATCCAGGAGAGAGGCTGGCGGGTTGTGTAGCCCAGGGAGCAGAGGGAGGTGGGGGGTGGACCAGGCCCAGAGGGCTCCTGGGGACCAGGAGAAGGAACTGGGGTGATCTGGATGCAAAGGATCAGGAAGCAGTGGTGGTTCCCAGCCGAGAGGTCCGGCCCGGTGTCTGGGATGCTAAGTCAAGAAATGGGACAGTACCCAGGCTAGGAGGAGAGACAGGTGGGGGAGGTGGGAGGGTGAATGAGGCTGGAGGAGTCAAGTTGTGGTCGGCCCCAATGGGCTTACCCAGGAAAAAGGTTGGTGGGTTGTGCAGTCCACTGGAATTAAGTTTTACAAACCATCCTTCAGTGGCCTGAGAGCATGAATAGACCAGTAACATGGTGTTTAAAGAGAACCATACCTTCTAATACTAATAGCAAATTTAACTAAAGATTCTTGAATATTTGTTCTTTCTTATATTAGGTGCTATTCCAAATATTTCATAAGAACCATACTAAGTCGACTTTATTTTCATTTTACCGAAGGAAATTCCAAACTCACGGTAAAGTAATTTCCAGAAATCACGCAATAAAAACACAGCAGGTTCAGTACTCTCACACGGTATTGTTTGCAGAGCCTGTGGTCCTGACTGCACTGTACATGGCTTCTGATACCAGAGGTACTGTTAAATTCAATAATGAGCAAAATAAATGAACATCACTGAAAACAAACCAAGGGATTGCTTATTTTAAAAAGATGTGGGTATGTGTGGGTGAAATCCCTTGACATTCAGATCAACTGGGGTGTCCTTTTGTTTTGAATCTGATTACCCACAAAGACTCACATGCTGAGGGCTTAGTCACCACTCCAGCAATGTTCAGAATTGGAGATCTGGGGAAATGTTTGGATTGTGAGGGTTTTGATTTCATCAATGGATTGATATATTGAGGGTCCTTAATTTTGTAGGTTGTTGGGAGATGATGGAAAATGAAGAGATGGAACCCAGATGAAGGGAGTGGGCCCTTGGAGTTTTGCCTTAGGAGCTGTATCTAGGCCCCAAACAGCCTTTGCCTCCCAGCTGACACAAGAATAGTATATAATGTTCTGCCTCACTACCATCCTTAAAGCAATGGAGCCAGACAACTATTAACTGACACCTCTGGAACTGTGAGCCCAAATAAACCTTTCCTCCTATTTCCCCCAGGTGCTTTGTCACTGTGATGGAAAGCTGACTAGGACAAATGTGCTGATGGGTTTTCCATGGACTTACTTAAAAAGACCACGTTTTCCTCAATGATTTCGATGTCTGTCTGTGATTTCGATGTCCCCTCTTCCATTGTTCTTTTTCTTTTTCCCTTGTCACTTTCCACCTAGAGTTTTCTTCTTTTCTGAGACTTCTCTTGCCAGCATTCTAGGCTAGAAATACTTTAGGAGCAGATTGTTACATGATATTTCACTAAAAACAATCCAAGTCAAGTTATTGGCAGAAGTGTTAGCCTTGGAGGAACAACAATTGTTCAAAGCCTGGAAAGTGCTGATGCGTTTGTCCTGGCTTTTCAAGCAGGATAAATCCCTGAAACTGAATTGGGAGGTGGAAGGGTACAGACTAATGGGAATGAATGGTTCTGTGACTCCTTCTGCTGATTTCAAAGTATGAGCTCATGCTAGAAAAAGTATTCTGCAGGCAACTAAGTCTTAGGGGTTTGTGAAAGTGACATTCCCCACTTTGCTAACTCATTCTGCCCTACAGACCTTTAAGAGTTTGAGTTCCTCAGAACTTATTCTCTCCTCTTGTTATTCTACCATCTCTGCTTAGACAAATCAATCCACTGGCAGTCTAGTGGTTAAGAGAGTGGGATCTGGAATCAGACTGCCTGAGTTTTAACTCTGTCCTTACACTCCTTTCTCACTGGGAGACTTTCATAATTCTGTACCTTGGTGCTCTTATAGATAAAATAAATTTAATGAGTGTACTTGCCTTGGAGTTTTATTAGGAAGATTAAATAATTCAGCATTTTTAAAGTTCTGAATGTCAAAATAAATATTTTCAGACATTTCTTAACTAAACTTGCAGATATACCTGCCGTTGATTTTTTCTTTATATTTGAGATCCCAATAACTTTCAATTCTTTATCTCTGTATCAATATGACACAAATAATGTTCAATTAAGACACAACATTTCTAGAACGGAACTCAATCTTTCTCATAAAACCTCCTCTTCTTTGGTCACCCTGTGAGGGGCCACCACACCTTCTCTTCCAGAAGAAAGGGGCTCACTTTCACCTCACTCATTCACTCTCTGTATCCAGTACATTCTTGATTCTGCTCCCCAAATATCATTCCCAATTCTGTTTCTTTCTATCAACCTATCAACCCTACTACCCCTTATGGGTAGTTGAAATTTTAGTTGAAATTCTCTCTCTCTCTCTCTCTCTCTCTCTCTCTCTCTCTCTCTCTCCCCCCCCCTCCCTCTCCTATCTAGCTAATCAATGGCATGTAATTTTAAGAAGCTCCCTGTGGTGGTTAGCTTTGTCAAGTTTATACAACCTGGAATCACCTGGAAACAGTCTCAGTGAGGTATTGTCTATACCTGGTTGGCCTCTGGGGATGTCTGTGGGAGATTGTTTTAATTCAGTTAATTGATGTGGGAAGACCCAGCCCATTGTGGGTGGCACCATTTCCTATGCAAGAGGTCCTGAACTTTCAAGAGTGGAGAACCTGAACTGAGCACATCAAGCAAGCAAGCAAGCATTCATGCATTCATTTCTCTCAGCTCTTGACTGTGGTTAGGACCAGCTGCTTCAGGCTTCTGCCTCTGGGACTTCCTGCTGTGATGGACTTTGTAACCTGGAATTGTGTGCTATTTGTAGTGGTTAAGGGGTTTATTTAACCTCTTTCTCCCCTAAGTTGCTTTTCTGTTAGGGTATTTGATCATGGGAGCAGAAATAAAACTAGAAGAGTCTCCCCAGAGATGTCTTGTTTCCGGCCTTTAAAACTTCAGATCCATATGATTTCAAGGTTCAAGAGCTCTGCCTCTGCTTCTCCCTGCACCCCAAATCTCATCCTCACCCTGCTTTTGTCTTCGAACTTGGAAGATGTAGTTTCCTCTTCTTAGACAATTATTCTCTCCCCTTTTACCAGAAGTCCTGTCCTCTTGCCACCTCCAGCACTCCACTTACATCTTCAAGATGCGTCTCAGTGATGCTCCTCTGACTCCAGAGCAGCTGGTACCCCAGTGGGGCACTTAAAGCGCATGTTCACTCATTTTCTGTCAATTCTAGCAACCATAGTTAATATATTCATTTAATTTCCTTCTTCCTACTAGACTTCTCGTTGGGTAAAGGCTTTGTCTAGTCTCATATTGTATTTATTCTGGTATATAGACTGAGTTCAATAAGTAGTTGCTTGATGAATGGTAAACATGGGTAAAAATGTGGCTTTGTTCATGTTGTCACACCTTAGGTGGTGGCCTATGGACATAGATAAGAAAAAAGTTAAGCAGCTGCCCTTACTCTGACCCCAAATCAGTTTTAAAAGATCTGGGTTTATGAATCCCAAACTTCTGGAAATGTTTATATTTAAAAATAAAAGTATCTTATTTCAAATATGTTGGCCCACTTTGGAGCCCTATTTGCTACATTGTGAATGCCTTTGCACAACTTACAAAGAAAAGTTCCATTCGTAGACATTTTCTTTCTCAAGGAGTGCCTCTATTCCTGTCTGTCAGAATAGGAATTAAAATCCAGTTCCACTGTGACCTTCTCATCTTTGTGCCTCAATGCTGGTAATAAGCCACAGTCACTGAAACAGACGATTCTTTTCATTAGTCCTTAGTGGCCCAATTACTAGGAAAGCACAATAAAACCCCAGAAAAAATGAAAAGAGAGGGAAAGCCTGCTCAAAGGACACATGCACACGCCCCTTAGGTTTGGAGTGTTTTTGATAGAACAAGCTACTGTAAATGAATCCAACACTTTATCAAGCTTTGTTTCAGGAAAGCAAGTTGAAAAGGAAGCAAAAGAAGCAAAAGCTCCATTGCGCATGACATAGTCAGTTATCAATAGTACCTAGTATTTATTGGTATCTAGTATACTATACAAGGTACAGCCACATGCTTACATTATTCAAGTTCATGCTATATATTCAAAACATTAAAAATAAAAAAAAAATTGAATATAAATGTCTCATTCAAATACTCCATCGTTTGTTTTCAGTCACAAGCACATTTTCTCTGAATTTTGAAATATGTTTCTCTCATTCTTTTGACTCACATATGTAGATTACAGCTATGTTTTCTTCCTTTTCCTGGATGTGGGAATGAAGTTATGGAAAATGGTCTCCTTTACATGGTCATCTGGTCTCATCTATCTACTTGGCTTAATCCCTAAACTCTTTCAAAGATTTAAAACTGCTTGTAAAAACACTTGCCTCATGCATGCTGAATTGAACTAGATTAACGGTGTTTGCAGCCTCAGGAGAATGTGGAGATTGTTCCAGATGCTGAGTAAACTCAGCTTTCAAACAAAACCAGGGGAGTTTGGGATGCTCTAAAGTCAAACATGTCTTGGTGTTATGTTCCTTCCCTTCAGATAATTTACATTTGTCCCTCTGAACCTTCCCTATTTTATCTTTATCAAATTGCAGAGTGTCCTGAGTAAAAATATGTGTATCATTAAGGGAAAACTATTTCCTTCTGGCCAAAAGGATGATATCTCTGGCTTGGATGGAGATGTAACATTCTAGTTAAATAGGGCTAAGGCTTAGGGACCATGCCTCATGAAGGCAGGAGATCCCTAGGAAAGCAAGCTCACCTTAAGCCATGCTAAAGGGATAGGAAGAATGATTATTCTTTTAATGAGATGATGTACTTTTCCTTCCCAGAATTCCTGCCTCTAGCACAGTCACTACAGAGAACAGCCACTCTGTTTAAGTCTGTCCACCTTTCTGAGTTACTCAGAAAGGGTGGTATTTCCTTTTCTTCCTTCTGTCTCTGCTCTGAGCAGGCTTTCTCAGGTACTTTGGGCTTCTTTACTCTTTCTCCAAAGCGCTCTTCTCTGCCATGTGGTTGTCTGCCGTGTGGCTGGCTGACCTCTGTAGGTTTAACTCAGACACCATGGCTTTTTATTTCTCTTCTCCATTCTCCTCCTCCTCTAGGCAGCTGCTGAGATTTACAGCTTGCTGCCCTGGGGTGATTTTTTTTAAAAACATTCTAATGAAACTGCTTTGAGCTTAAAAAAAAAAAAGAAAAGAAAAGAATAAGGTATGATTTAAATATTAGAATGCAATATTTAGTTAATTTATATCATTTAAGGTTGATTTTGGATATATTAAATTATATCCAATAATTTATATGTTGGAATAGAATACTTAATATTAGATTGTAGCTTTGGAAAATTATTTAATTATCCAAAGTTTATTCTGTGTTTGTATGCATGCTAGAAAGATTATTTGTAGTAAGTTGGCAAGGTTTATATTTCCATAGTTTATCTGATCATTTAATATGTACACAGGTTGTATGTCTATATATGTGTGTCACATAACTCACTTTTAGATTAAATATATTTATAATAAAAGCTAAAGAGTTATGAGTGGAGACTAATCTGTTTTTTAAAAATCTCTGATATGAGGTTGAATCCGCATTCAAAGCAGAAATATACAAAAACTAATTCATTTTATAAATATAAATACATCTCAAATTGAAAACGAAATGAAATTTTCTATTGAAATGCTGTATCCCTGCTTAACTGATACTTCAAAGGCACTAAACAAAATGTGAAACTAAACATCATTTGCTAGTTGTTGAGAAACTAAAGTGTTTATAGAACAGGAAAAGATGGAAGGTATTTTTCTTCCTCAGTGCAGGAATTCTCAGGAAACAATTGTTCAGCATCTGTGTTCATGGCTGGGGTGTTCTGCTCCAGGAGTGCAGGCCTGGCCCCTCAGGCAAGTGCGTGAGTCTGCCTTTTATGGCGCTTGCTGCTTGGTGGCCAGCACAGATACTTTCAGCAAGTGGCTTGTCAGAGGCCACCTGAGGCAGAATACCTGGAGAAAACGCACCTCGTCTCCACTGCTGTTAGTCATTCCTTTCTGGTACTGCGTCAAGACAGACACAGCAGCACCTTCACCTTCTGTGTCCGTTACACTGCCACGTCTTCCTGGGGGGCGAGGGGGAGAACACAACTTATTGCCTCTTTGACATCACCTTTGATGCTGCCTAGGTCTTTTCAGCTATCTCCTTAACATCTCACAGCTTTGGTTTCTAGCAAAAGTGGCACCTTCCATCTCCTGTCAGGAAAGCATGTTAATCAATGGCATAACTTTTTATCAAAACTTCCTTATACAACTGGCTAATAAATGGCATAGAGAAAATCAGCCAGATAACCTTTCTTTTGGAAACATGGTAAACCAGTTTTAATATGGAGTTTGGGGGAAAATGTGAGACAAAGTTCTACAGTATAATAAATTCCTGTTTAATTTTTTTAAAAGCCCAACGTCCAGTTTGTATCTAGATTTATCCAGTGGAAAAATGAGCTACCAGGAACCTGTCACCACCAGCGATGTAGATAGTTCCCTTTGGCAGTCCCTCCCACTTGTAGTAATGAGCACCCACCACTCCCGTCTTCCCCAAATGTATCTATCTCAAAGTAATAAAAAATATTGCTGGTCTGTGTCTGCTGAATCATCTACCAAGCTTCTTAATTATCTCATAGGTATGCATACCAGCATGAAATTTGGCTTTGAAGTATGTTTTACTTATTATTTTTATTTTTATATGTATATGACTATTTTGACTGCATATACATAAGCACACCACATGCATGCAATGCCCATGGAACTCGAAAGAGGGTGTTGGATCCCCTGGAACTGGGGTTACAGGTGGTTGTCAGCCACCGTGTGAGTGCTGGGAACCAAACCCAGGGCCTTTGCAAGAGGGGCCAGAGCTCTTAACTGCTGAGACCTCTCTACAGCCCCTGAAGTATATTTTTTTACGAGCTCATCAGACAGTTCCTTGCACCAGTCAGTCAATGTTTTGTTTCAGATACTAATTATGAAGGAAATTTTGTCCATTACACCAGAGATGTTGGTAAAAGATTTCCCATTCCAAAGGAAGATATTTTGACTGAGTTTGTTTGTTTGTTGTTTTAGGCAGAGACTTCTGTATTCCAGGCTGACGTAGAACTTTTCTGTAACTGAGAATGACCTTGAACTTGTGATCTTCCCACTTACACCTCTAAAATGGTGGACTTTCATGTGTGTGCCACCACACCTAGTTTATTAGTTCCGAGGATCAAGCCCAGGGTTTTACAAACACCTGGTTTGTACTCTACCAGCCGAGCTATATCCCTAGGTTTCTTGACTAGACTTTTAAGGCATCCCCACCATCAGTTTGGGGCGGGAGGATTCAGCTTTCCTACCCCCAGGGTTTTTGAACTAAATACATTAATTAGAGGTACTGCCTCTTGATGGTATAGAATCCTATAAAGGTATTGCCTTTTATGTAAAACAGCAATTCTTATACAGTAAAATCACTTTCAAATTTTCAATGATGATAATATCACATTTGAGAATTTGATGTTCATTCATATGAAATGTTTAGAGTTTTAAGTATTTAAAGCATGATTTTCCATTATGTAGTTTCTTAGCTGCTATTTTCCTGACAAAGATACTCAGTTTTGTTACCCTGATCCTTTCCTAGAATACTGGACATCTGGTAGCTTTGACCTCATCAAAATCCAGTCTACTTATGATTGTTTAGCAAAGATCCACTACTTGTCACTCTTTCTGGAAAGGTTGCTGTGAACCTGTCTTCATCATTGGTGCAGGCAGGGATCTGAATTGGGCTCGGTCATATAGACCCTTATAGTCTCCTATCAATAGCAATTTGTATTGATAAAGACATTTGACCAAATCAATCCTATTGAGATGCTATGAAAAATTTTTTAGAATTTTTGGAAGAGATTGGTACTCTTTGGGAGTTATCTCTAAACGCGAAGAAGTGACTCTTCAGAGGCTGCTGTTACCATCTTCCTGTCACAAGGGGGACATCTTTCTGAATGTAAAACAATGGGAATCAGGCTGGAGAGATAGCTCAGCAGTTAAGAACAGTGCTTGTTCTTGCAGAAGACCCAGGTTCGAATCCCAGCACCCATGATGGCAGCTAACAACTGTCTGTAACTCCAGTCCCAGGGTATCTGACAGCCTCCTGACCTCCGTGGGCATTGCATGACACAGGTGCACTTATCTACATACAGGCAATGCATGCATACACATAAAATAAAAATAATAAAAATTAAAAGAAAACAATGGGAATCAAATACTAGCCTTTCATAACCCTCAGAGGAAATAAAGCCTGGGACCTTGAAATATCACTAATGTCCTATAATCATCAGTTTTCAGTCTCTAAAAGGTGATGTCAATTATTTGTAAATTATTTGATCCTTTAAGGTTGAAACAAATGCTTGGAAAACCTCAAGGGCTTTTGAGGGCTGTGGAGCCAAGTCCCATTGTTGGTGATACAAATTAATTCCTCTTCTGGGGGAAGAGGAAAAATAGCAGGTGGGAATCTTAGCTCAGGTTTCCTAGGGCTGTGGAATAGAACAGTTCACCAAATAATTAAACTGATTTTTCCCATGTTGCATTAACAAAATCAATACACTGTCATGAATTATTGTGTATCAAAGATGAGCCTTAGCCAAGCAAAATAAGACCAGACTTAGTGACTGAAGGATTCACTAGTGAAAGAACAAAATACTCCAGTTTCTTTAGCGGGTATAGAGTCAGGCCTGGTCCGTTGGCCTCTTGGTTTTATTTTTGTAGTGCTCACTGTAACAGAGTCATACAGTAAAGAAAAAGATGAAACCCAGTCCAGGACCCAGCTTACTCAGCGTGGGCCTCCAGGTAATCTTTGCATGCAGGGTTCTCCCCTTTAAAAGAAAAGGGTAAATAAGTACCCCTCAAAACCCTTTCCTTTGTCTTTTGTTTCTGTCAATTTTATTTTTAAACTATTTTTCAAATCTCTTTAATTAGCTAAGATAGCTTAAAGTACATTTTAATTATTGATCATATAAAGAAATAATGCCTGAAATGGAAGGGAGAGCACAGGGTGAACATTTTTCAAATTCTTGAAGGACATATTTTAGGAAAGTTCCCACCGACTTCCAACATTCACACCCCACCTCAATTTATAATTACTGTACTAAATCTATAATTTCTTTCAATTCCATGATGGAGATTCATTTGAATCTCATATTGAATCACCAAGTGTACTGTTTGAATAAGAATGATCATTCACAGCACTGTGCTACTGGAAATGTTAGTGTCCAGATTGTCTAAATGGAAAAACTGAGACTTAGAATACTGAGCAAAAGGATTGCTGTGAGTTAGAGTCCAACTTAGCCTAGACTAGAATGGGGGACCCTGCCTCAAAAGGCCAAATCAAACCAAAACAACAAATACAATTAGACAATAAAAATATCCGAGTGAGAAACTTAAAATTTTGCCTAAACTGAGAGTGTAGCTCAGTGGATAGGTGTGTGTTTAGAAGGCACGAGACCCTGGGTTTAATCTGAGGTGTGCAACTACACACACACACACACACACACACCAAAAGTCACACAGCTATGAAAGAACTGAAGTGGGATTTGAATGCAGGTCTGCCTGATGACAATCTCCTCACTCTTTACAACTATTCAAACTATTAATCTGAAAGCTACTATTTCCTATGAGCCGGGAATATTCTGAGTGACTTATATTTATTAGCTGATTCATGACTCAAACACAGTCACACAAGGGAGTTTTATCACCCTTAGTAATATGCAAGGAAGGAGATCTTGATGTGTTTGGATTATTTTAGGCTTTAAGTAAGTTTTCTTCATGCAGTTATGAAATTTGTTTATGGTCACAAGAATGCAGGTCAACAAAGAAAATAGCAGCTCCAGGCTCTCCATCACAGAATGACCCCATCAACTGAAAGCAGGAGCTTATTGGAGTGTGCTTGTTCCAAGCAGACAAATTAATTTTGGAAAGTAATTTTTATCACTTTATTTTTTAAATTATTTTTATATAAAAATTTTAAAAGTTATTTATTTAATAACCATAGAATTAGAAGAAGCATTTCACAACAACAGCATTGACATATTCAATAACAATTTCCAGAGCTAAGATGCATCTGTTTCAAGATTGGCTGTAAATTTCTAGGTTTACAGTTGAATTTATACAGTTATATACTATTGTACTCAGTAT
>NW_008349529.1:1382063-1383490 GCF_000622305.1 Nannospalax galili
GTAATGTTCATCACCTCTTCTAATTCACATGATGTAAACTTTTATGCTTCCTCCTCAAATATAATGCATTTTTTAAAATTTGCTGATTTTTTTTCTGTGTGTGTATATCACACAGAACATTCCAAACCATCTTATTCAACTACACACCCACTTCCCAGATGGCACCTCCCATAGCCTCCCTCCCCCCACTAGAGCCCTTATACTATGATATCCCTGCTACTGTCCACTGTGTTGTCGGCACCCCCAGCTGTTCCCCACTACTTGTCCATCTGGTGAATCTAGTCAGCCTATCTTGAGGTCTTGTTTTAGGAAGGTCAGCTGTTCCTCACCTAGCAGCAATCAGTTGTCAATATTCCTTTAGATAAGATGGGGGTCTGCTGTTTATTTTCCTGGTTCTATGCTGGGTTACCATCTGGGAGTCCCTTGGGACACCCTGGCCAGCAACTCAAAAGAAGGTATCTGGCATTGTTGCTTGTTATGTAGTATTTAGCTATACATATGGACTCTTAAAAATTATATTAGCCCCTTTAATCTGTGGTTATGCTTTCCTTTTGGATGTTTAAGACCATGCAGTTGGCCCTGATAAACCAATTTATTTTTAGTCTTAAGGTCATTTGAGGATCTGTTCCTCAGGAGTCACATGGGCTTGGGAGGAGCACCTGGCTACTTTCTTTTACCAGTTCTGCCTATGTGAAGATAAGTCAAAGATTCTGCTCCACCATGGCTGATTCCTCTGTGTTGACCCTCCTCTTTGTAGACTGGACACTGGTTCATGTCCATCTCATGGGGTCTCCTCGGCCTCCTTGATCAAGAAGACAGGTGACACACTACAATTACAGGACATTTGGGGAGATGCTCAGAGTCCCCTGGAACTAGTCGACCTAGGAGGGAAAGGAACAAAAACTGTCCTTTATGTCCCTCTGACCAAATTAATATAGGCCTCAAAGTATGTCTGACCAAACATCCAAGAAGGTTAGTTCCACCAGTCTGGTACTTTTAATTACTGTGTGCCATGTAGATAAATCTTGGGCAAAGACCAATTGTTCTCAGATAAACCTTACCTAGACATATATTTCTTGATCTGGTATGTATAATTTGTCAGTAGGTTGTTGGACTAATTTGGTTCCCTCTGGTTTTTAAAACTAGCTAGGCATTCTTTATCTCTCATACTGTCTAACCCCTCCATCACGGTTTCCCCAATTAAGGTGTCCCCATTTCCCCCCTTTCTCCCTTAATAATACCCTTCTCCTATGGTCCTACCTCTCTTGAGCTCCTTCTTTCCCTTTATCCCCTAGGTTCCTTGTATACCCTTCCCTCCCCCCTCCCTTAAACTAACCCAAGTTTTATCCATATCTTCCTTATTAATGTCTGTTCCCTACTGTTCTTCTCTAGCAGGGTCTTTCTTTTCCTTTACCTCCCTGGTTCCG
>NW_008349529.1:1384392-1385500 GCF_000622305.1 Nannospalax galili
TTCTCCCATTCTGTGGGTTTTCTGTTCACTTCCCTGGTTGCCTCCTTTGATGTACAGAAGCTTTTCAGTTTAATGAGGTCACATTTGTTGATTCTTGACATTGTTTGCTGAGCAATTGATGTCTGGTTTAGAAAGTCCTTTCCTACACCTATATCTTGTAGGTTTTTGCCAATGTTTTCTTCTAACAGTTTCAGAGTTTCAGGCTTTATATTGAGGTCTTTGATCCATTTGGAATTGACCTTTGTGCAAGGTGAAAGATAGGGGTTTAGTTTCATTCCTCTGCAGGTGGAGATCCAGTTTTGCCAGCACCATTGCTGAACATGCTGTCTTACATCCAGTGAATGTTCTTGGCCCCTTTGTCAAATATCAGGTGGCTGAAATTGCATGTACTCATATTTAGGTCTTCAATTTTGTTCCATTGAGCTATTGGTCTATTTTTGTGCCAGTACCATGTTGTTTTTATGACTATAGCTCTGTAATACAGCTTAAAATCTGGCATAATAATCCCCCCGACATTGCTCTTAGCACTTAGGGTTGCTTTGGGTATCCGAGGTCTTTTGTGCTTCCATATGAATCTTAGGATTTTTTTTCCAATTCTGTGAAAAATTTCATGGGGATTTTGATTGGAATTGCATTGAATCTATAAATGGCTTTTGGTAGGATGGTCATTTTCACAATATTAATTCTTCCAATCCATGAGCATGGGAGGTCCTTCCATCTTCTGATATCTTCCTCAATCTCTCTTTAAAGATTTAAAATTTTCATTGTAAAGGTCTTTAATGTCTTTGATGAGGTTTTTTCCAAGATATTTTTTGCATCTATTGTGAAGGGGAGTGTTTCCATGTGCTCTTTCTCTGACTGCTTGTTATTGGTGTATAGAAAGGCTACAGACTTTTGTAGGTTAATTTTGTAACCTGCCACTTGACTGAACATGTTAATAATTTCTAGGAGGTTTCTGGTGGAAGTTTTGTTGTCTCTTAGATATCATGTCATATCATCCACAAAAAGGGATAATTTTATCTCTTCTTTTCCAATTATTACTCCTTTAATTTCCTTCTCTTGTCTTATTGCTCTTGCAAGAGTTTCAAGCACTATGTTAAAAAGGAGT
>NW_008349529.1:1385717-1406466 GCF_000622305.1 Nannospalax galili
GTCTTGGACCCCATTTATATAGTTTATGATATTTATTGACTTATGTATATTGAACCATCCCTGCATCTCTGGGATAAAGCCAACTTGATCATGGTGAATGATCTTTTTAATGTGTGTCCGTATGCGGCTTGCAAGTATCTTGTTGAGAATTTTTGCATCTATGTCCATTAAGGAAATGGGTGTATAGTTTTCTTTTTTGGTTGTATCTTTACCTGGCTTTGGTATTAGAGTGATGTTGGCTTCATAGAAGGAATTTAGAAGTTCTCCCTCCATTTCTATCTTTTTGAATACATTTAGTAGAATTGGATGTAGATCTTCTTTAAATGTCTGATAGAATTCTTCTGTAAATCTATCTGGTCCTGGCTTTTTTTAGTTGGGAGATGTTGTATTACTGTTTCAATTTCTTTTTGTGTTATGGGTCTGTTTAAGCTGTTAATCTCTTCTTGGTTTAGTTTTGGTAGTTCCCATGCCTTTAGATATCTGTCCATTTCTTTCAGGTTTTCAAATTTAGTAGCGTATAGGTTTTTAAAGTATTCCCTTATAAATGTTCTGTGTCTTTCTGGTGTCTGTTGTGATGTTTCCCCTTTCATCTCTGATTTTGTTGATTTGTAGGTGCTCTTTCTTTCTTTTGGTTAACTGGGCTAGCTCTTGGATTCATCAATTCTTTGTATTGTTTTCTTAGTTTCGATTTCATTAATTTCTGCCCTGATTTTTGGTATTTCTTCTTGTCTGCTGGGTTTTGGTTTCATATGTTGTTGCTTTTCAAGTGTCTTGAGTTGCAATGTTAAGTCATTTATTTGTGATCTTTCCAATTTTTTGATGTAGGCACTTAGAGCTCTAAACTTCCCTTTAAGGACAGCTTTCAGTGTGTCCCAGAGGTTCTGTTGTGCTGTATTGCCCTTTTCATTTAGTTCCAGGAATACTTTTATTTCTTTCTTAATCTCTCTTTTGACCCATTCATCATTCAGGAGTGTGTTGTTTAATCTCCATGTGTTCGTGTGATGACTAGGGCTTCTTCTGGTGTTGATTAGAAGCTTTATTGCACTGTGGTCTGATAGAATGCATGGAATTATTTCAATCTTTTTGTATTTGTTGTGGTTTGTCTTGTACACCAGTATATGGTTGATTTTGGAGAAGGTTCCAGGGGTTGCTGAGTAAAAAGTATGTACTTTGGTGCTTGGGTGGAATACTCGGGAGATGTCTGTTAGGTCCATTTGATATATGGTATTGTTTAATTCAGATGTCTCTCTGTTAACTCTCTGCCCTGTTGACTTATCTAATGGAGACAGTGGGGTATTGAAGTCCCCTAGTATTAATGGGTTTGGATTAATCTGGGTCTTAAAGTCCTGTAGTATTGTTTTTATGAAGTTGGGTATGCCAGAGTTTGGTGAATATATGTTCATGATTGTAATATTTTCTTGGTTTATTGTTCCTTTGATCAGAACTAAGTGGCCCTCTTTATCTCTTCTGATTTGTTTCATTTTAAAGTCTATTTTGTCAGATATTGGAATTGCAACACCTGCTTTTTTCTTAGTATCATTCTCTTGGTATTTTTTTTTCCATCCTTTCACCTTAAGATAGTGCCTGTCCTTGAAAGTGAGATGAGTTTCTTGCAGACAACAAAAAAATGGGTTTTGTTTGTTAATTCATTTGCCTAGTCTGTGTCTTTTGACTGGGGAGTTCAGTCTATTAATATTTAAAGTTATTAATGAAAGATGTGTATTGAATCCTGTCATTTTTATTTCTGTTCACATTCTTGATATAGCTGTACTTTTCCAGTTATACCTTCATTGAATTTCTTTCCACAACCCCTTGGGTATAGTTATTCCTTTCTTCAGCTCTTTGTATTGCTTCCAGGACTTTCTGAAGGGCTGGTTTTGTGGACATGAAAACCTTCAGATTTTTCTTTCCCCTTTGACTATAATAGATATTTTGTCTGGGTATTGTAATCTGGGTTGGCATCTGTGGTCATTTAACACTGGGAATACTTTGGACCAGGCTCTTCTGGCTTTCATAGTTTGCACTGAAAAGTCAGCTGTGATCCTAATGGGTTTTCCTTTATATGTGACTTGTTGTTTCTCTTTTACAGCTTTCAGTATTTTCTCTTTGTTCTGTACGCTTAGTGTTTTTACTATAATGTGCCATGGAGAGTTTCTTTTCTGGTCCTGTCTGTTTGGTGTTCTATATACTTCTTGTATTTGTATGGGCATGTCTTTCTTTAATTTTGGGAATTTTTCTTCTATGATTCTGTTGAAGATCTCATCCATGCCATTATCTTGGGATTCTTCCCCTTCCTGTATGACTATGATATATAAGTTTGGTCTTTTTATGGTGTCACACAATTCCTGCATATTCATTCTTGTGCTTTCTTAAATTTTTCATACTCTTTGCTTTAGTAATCTAGTTCATCCACTTTATCTTCCAGTTTTGATATTCTGTTTTCCATTTCATTCATCTTATTGGTGGGGCTTTCTCCTGTCATTTCTAATTGGTTTACTGAGTGTTTCACATCCTTCCTCACTTCAGCCTGAGTAGTCTTCAATATTTCTAGCTCTTTTCTGAATTCATTCAGAAGTTTATCCTTATCTTCCTTCACTAAATTCTTTTATCATGTTCATAATTGTTCTTTTGACTTCCATGTCCTGCATTATTTCTAGGGGGTGCTCATTGTACTCCTCTAGAGGACTATTGATATTTCATAGGGATAAGTTATTTTGGTTTTTCATGTAATTATTTTTTTCTCTGTGATTTTGACATGTGAATTTCTTTTGTAGTTTCTGATTCTTGTGTAAGTCTCAAGTCTTCAAGTTTAGGTCTGCTTCTTTTTGTAAACTTTATGTGCCTTTGTGGTTTACTTTTGGGGCATGAAATGCTGGTTTGTCTAAGCTTCGGGTCCTCTCTTTTGATTTTACATTGGAGTGGCCAGATTGCTTTTGTCTTCAGGAGTTCCCACTGAGGCCCAAGTCAGATGAGGATCAGATGCTCTCAGCCTTTCTCCTAAGGTGTGGATCCCTCCAGGAAAGATTTTGGCCTCAGGAATTTGGGGGTTGGACTGGCCTGGGAGCTGGGCCCAGGAAATGTGCAGGCAGCTGGTAGCCTGACACTCAGAGATGCACAGGGAGATGGGGTTGGGAAGAGGCCCCAAGGGCTCCTGGGGACTGGAGCAGGAACTGGGTTGGTCTGGGTGCAAAAGATCAGGAAGCAGTGGTGGTTTACCTGGTGTCTGGGCTGCCAAGACAAGAAATGAAACAGGACCTGGGCTAGGAGGAGAGATGGGCAGGGGAGATGGGAGGGTGAATGAGGCTGGGGGAGTCAAGGCATGGAGGGTATGATCAACTTACCCGGAGAGTGGCCGGTGGATCCTGCAGGCTGGGGAAGCAGAGGGAAGTGAGGAATTTTTATCATTTTAATCAAAGTCAGGAAAGAGATCATGGTTCCTGAGTCAGAACTAATGGATTTCAAAATAATTTTTCAATAACTTTAAGAGCTAGAGTCATATTCCTTTTGTCAAAAGGACAACATTCTTCTTAAGACAATATTAATATTAGAGCCACTTTCAAAATAATAATTGTAATATTCACAATTATTGGATTTAACTTTTATATCATGATTTTCTATTTAAAGGTAATCCTAGATAGACTTACAGTTTTACAGACACAACAACTTCTAGCCCACTCCACAGAGATTTTTGACTAGTACTAGGTGCCATATATTACTGTGAGTTCTGAAATTCACCAATGATTAAGATCCAGTCCCCCGGAATCCTCTGCTTTTAGACACTTCCCATGAGGAGCAGAGATTTCTTTGTCTCTTAGTCCCTTGTGAGTCAACTGTTTGTGGAACACTATTTTAAATTTGAAAGTCTTTGGAGAGGATTTAACCTACATCTGGTAGAGGAGATGTTATTTTCTTCATTTTCCTCTGGCTTGATTCATCTTCCGTGGTTAAGAGTTCCTATCAATGTTTTAGGTTCTACCTTGCCAGAAGAAGCAAGGCCCTGTCTTTGAGTAGGTTAAGACCCAGTAATATACTACATGATTAGGGGAATTAATTTCTTTATGTATCCTGGTGAAAGTTGAGTTTTACAGCATGCACACCAGGGGACTCAGTAATGATCTTAAGTGTTATGAAGAGTTATTGGAAAAATAAGGATTTGACACTAGCGATAGTGTCAACTGATAGTCCAACCAACAGTAAGTAAATAATTAGAAAAAAACTTAGTAAAAGATGTATTATTTTATGAGAATTATGAAATTTGTAAATGTACAAGGCTAGGAAATTTGAAATACATTGATCTAAAGGAAATTAAGGACTGTCTTTTAAAATATTTAACATGCTCACAGCTTTCTATGAGGTGGAGCTGGCATTTAGCTGAGCCTCTTCTGGCTCTTCTACATGTTGGTGTACATGAGGGGGGCACACACACACACACACGCACACACACACACACACACACACAATCACTGGCGAATTTTCTATGGTATGTAAGTTTTAAAAGAAGAAACACAAATTTAAAAGTCTTCAGTTGTCCAAGGTCATTCACTTACTGAGCAGCCAGCTAATCAAAAATTCCTACTTGACTGTGTTTGACTACAAGGCCTACATTTCCGTTATATCACCCTACACCCTTCTATGGAATGATTTGTTTGCCAACTAGGGGTGAAATAAATGGTTTTTGGAAATTCTTTGCATTGCCTTGACTCTACTCTCCCTACACAATCCCTACACTGAGTACAATACTGTTGTTTAGCAGTCTGTACACACAAGAAGCAAAGCTTAGGAGGCAGTGCAACTGGATGAGTTCAATGTTAATTTGCAAATCTCAGTTCTCTTTGCTCTTCCTCAGCCTCATAATCTCAGTGAGAAGATAGGTACCTCAGAAATAACCTGGTACAGGCCGAGTTCACTGTCTAATGCCATCTCTCTGTGACTTTGTCTCTGTCTCTATTTTATTTGATACCACTCTGTCTCAGGTAATGCAGGTAGAATGATGGACACAGACCAGTTCCACTATCATGATGCCCTTACTTTAGCTGTCTCTGTCTATTCTCTCTATTACCTTTTATAGCTGATCATTCTAGCAGAATATGACAGATACTGGGTTACAGAGGGAAGAGAACGGGAAGCATTTCCAAGTCACTGGCATAACTCATTAAGAAGCCCCTGGAGCCCACTTGACATCTAAGGCAGCAACTGGGTACATAAAAGTCGATCTTAGTGCTTTGTCCTCATTCTGGCTTGTTAATGAGTTTAAATGCATCTTCCCCATGTGGCCTAAAGATTGTTAGAGATCTAGAAATGCTTTGGGATTCTTCTGAGCAGACAAGACAGATGGCCCTAAGAGTAGTAGTTGGCGTGCACACCTCGTTCTGCGCTTGATTTGAAGATGGTTCTGTGAGGGAGCTCAGTGCTTTCAGTGGGCGTCTGAGGAGGAATTTATTTGGAAAGAAGGAGAGGAAGTGACTGTAGAGGCAGCCTAAGAAACAGCAAATAACTGAAAGAACAGTGTGGAAAGGCCATGGAGAATCATCTGAAAAGCACCTCCTCATAAGACACATAGGGCCAAGCCTCCAAACAAGCAGGGCACTGGTCCAGGAGGCACAGGACATTTGGTTTCTTTGCATTGCCTTAGATCTGCTTGGTTCTGTTTTGTGTGTGGCCAGAGCTACCCACCTGTATTTCCCAAGGTGAGGATGAAATGAACTGACCAAGGGCAAAGAACTAAAGTCACATTGGGATGCCCCCGCACTCTGCTCAGTCTTTCCTGGACAGAGCAGACTTACTAAATGATGTTGCAGTTTTTTAACTGGCAAAGGGCCTGCCTTGGCTATTATTCTTGAACAGTAAATGATATTAGGAAGAAGTGAGAGTATGTCCTGTTCCAAAGTAAGCTCAGAGAGGAAGGGAAATAGCAATGCAGAGCCGCTTCACGGGCACTGTAGTTTCTAAATGAAATTAAAGGACATCAGAAGATGAAGGCAGAGAGCCAGTCTCCCTGGTTTATCACAAGCCAAGACTTGATTTGAGGTCTTTGTTTTTGTTTCCTGCAACCTGTCTCTGAGGCCTAATCAGTCTGAAGTTTCAATAGGGCAGTAAAAGAACTCCATACAACTTCCAGTGCCTTCAAGTGTCTCTAGTTTATTCTGGGAGATCTAAGAATCATCTTGTGTGTGCATTCATCTCGGCAACCGACTGTCATGAACCACTTTCTTTGTAGCTGAGAGGCTGTGAAGAAGCCAGCAAGAGGCTCTGGTGAGGCCCAGCAGGTACTAGATACTTGTGCTGAGTATTCTGAATGCTAGCTCTTCTCTCAGCCCACTGCAGGTGTAAATTACTTACCTAAAGTCTCTACCCCAGGGTCCATTGTGGTCTGGTTTTTCTGTATGGAAGATAGTATTGCAATGTGGTCAAAAGTATGGGTTATAAACTCAGAGAGGTTTGCCTTTAAATTATTGATCTGCCATTTATTAGCCATATGTCCACAGGTAAGTTATATGTACCCTCTAAACCTCAGTTTCTTCATCTATAAAATGGAAAAATAATGACTATATCATAAGGGCTAGTGTGACAATCAGATCAGATCATGTGCGGTAAATGTTTAGTCATCAGGAAGATCCAGATAAATGTCAATTATTATTACAACTACTATTGGTTATCCATATTACAAAAACTGCTTTGTGCTTTCAATGTGTAAAAATATTTTTGTTGAAACAGCCCTTTACATGTGTTATTCATAGTCTCCACTGCCAAGGCAGCTGTATGGTCATGCCCACATGACCCACTCTCTCCCCGTCTTGAAAGGAAAAGTACTCTCAGCTCTCACTCCTTGTAGCAGCTGTTTCCTAGAGACACCTCGAATGCTGCATGCCAACAGTGCTCTGCAAAGCCCCTGCACACACAGTGAACATCCCCACAGGACCGGGCACGTCTGAATGAACAGATATGAACACAGCAATTATCTTTAACATAAGGAAGGATGTGGCAGTGGTTAGATGTTATGTGAGAATTTCAAGGAGATAATAGAAAAGAAAAAAAGGAAAATTCACTCTCTTAAGAAAGAAAGCAAGTCAAAATTCAACATAGAGAATACTTTCTGGAAATCAGAGGTTGTATTTTAATTTATATTTACCTGCAGAAAATGAGTACACAGGAGCCAAAACCAAGCAACTATCCAACCAGTCAAACAGACAAACAGACAGATTTCTATTGCATTCAGAATAATAGTCTCTGAAAAGCATCATGTGTTTGGAAAACACTAGCAGGAAAGCTGGGAATTGTTTTGTGCTGAGGTTGAAACTGTGTATCGTGATTCACCAGACACCATTCAGTTTGAAATTATCCCCTCTTTTATACTCTTCAGTGGAAGAGAAAAATTAATCTACTCAGTAATGAATGCATAGTCCATTATGGTTATTGTATTCTTTTTGGAAAAAAAAAAACATGACAGCTTTATTCACTCCATGTGGTGAACCGAATTGCTTCAAGTAAAGTGCAAAAGAGGCAAACATGAAAATTGAAATTTCCTTCTTCTTATACCTGGAGGCACATGATCTAGTTGGAGTTTAAATGGCTATAATAATAATAACAGCGGAAAACCAAATGCAAGTATTAAACTCGGTTAGACAACCGATTCTGAGGGGCAGCAATTTTCATGCTCCATCTGTCTGGAGAAATTTTCTTGTTAATCAGGTCTATAAAAGGGTGTGGGTGTGGGATTCTATTCTCTGTTAAAGCCATAAAGATTTTTGTACAGTGATACATCATTTATCTGTTGAGTCTGCTCTTCTTGGTAATTTTTTTAATTTATAAAGAATCCCTTCACCCCCCAGGAAGTCTGCTAACTAAAGCCCCTAGGACATTGGTAAATAAAAGCACGCTACTAGGTACTATAACTAATGACAATGAAGAAATAGCTCAACATGAAATATTCATATTAGGAAATGTGACTTTTTAGTTTAGACATCAACTTGGGTACTATCCCTTTTCACTACTCTGAGGAGACCCAGGATATTTATGTTCATGGAAGGCTTAAATAGAAGCAGCTCACCGGATTTCAATACTTTAAGTATCCTTCTCCAAAAGAGTCTGTACATGCTTTGACAATAGAACATTTACATGGGACTTTCTTTCCTTTGGTCCTGAAAACAGTTCTATTAAGACCAACTCCATTTTATTTTCATTGCTTTTATACTGTAATGCTTAATGGACCCTGTGACTTATAATAACATGCAACTTGTCGGAAAGCAAGAAGAATACAGAAGTGAAGTCTCATAATTATGGTTCGCTGTTGGTAGTATTTATTTTAAAATGGGAGTAAGAATAAAAGCATTGAATTTAGATGGACACACCACAGTCCTCAGTCTAGCACTGCCAAATGCTTGGCTTGTAATGTTGGATGAGGTCATTAGCAACTTGAAACCTTGGTAACGTGTTCTGTCAAATGTGAGAGTTCCTTCAGCCCAAGACTGGGAAAATGAACCCAATGTAGCACAGTAAGTGACTCTTAGTGGGAAGTGCAGATGGTAACTATTGATATTAAATATATTAGTTTAGGGTTATGTGTTGTTATTTCAGGGAAGAACTGATTGAGTTAACTATGGTTGCAACCCAGTAGGTATAAAGACAACAGAGCAGTCATGGTGAAGGAAAAACACCTTCAATTTAGTACATGGCTTGTGCTGTACACATTATCAAGTAAGAACAATGCCCCAGGAAAAGGGACCTCAGTAGGAGGTTTCACACAGAGCACCCTGCAGAAATCATGGCCCACAGCTAAAATGCTTGTTTTTTTGCAGGCTCAAACTAAAGAGCCCAACCTTTCCTTGGTGTCTTTATTTGCCAGATGTTGTGCTAAGCATGTCCTATATTTAATGACCTTTAGGTATTGTCCTCATTTTGTTTATGTATTTTCTTTGTGTGTGATGTGCATATGTATGTGTGTTCATATGTGTGTGGATACATGTGTACAGGTGAACACGCACTTGTGTGTGCATGCCTGTGGATGCCAGAGTTTGATGCCAGGTGTCTTCTTCCATTGCTCTCTGTTTACTGAGGCAGGGTCTCTCCCTGCACTTGTGGCTCTATTCTTCTAGTCTAACCAGCCAGTTTGTCCCAGGGAACCCCTCTCTGCCTCCTGAGTGCTGGGGTTTCAGGTAGGCTGCTGTATCTGACCAGCTTCTAAAAATATGGGTGTTGGGAATTCAAACTAAGATCAAGTTTGCACGGCAAGTGCTTTATCCATTGAGCCACCTCTCTACCTTCTTTATTTTTTTGACAGGGTCTCACTCTTAGCCCAGGCTAGTCTGGAATTCACTAGGCTAGCCTAGCGTATCCTAGGAAAGACATCTATCCTAGGGAAGCTAGATGGTAATGATTCTCAGGACTCCTGCTGTTCCCATTATCTGACTGAGATGTATACACTCATGCTTGGTGCCACAGCAAGAATCTGAGGGAAAGGAAAGCAGCTGTTTGGTGTATCTCATTGGAGAGAAAGGTGAAGGCATGTGGAAGCCGGGGACCTAGAACCACTCCCTATTGGCTTGACCTCCAGATTTGCAGTGAACATTCCCACTGGCCTGGGAAAGTTACCTCAACTTATCCAAATCTCTATTTCCCCTCCCCTGGGAAGTGGGAATAAAATACTGTCTGTGTAGTGTTCTAATCTGATGATTGATGGATGATGATGATGATGATGATGATGATGATGATAGTAAAAAAGTACTTACCATCTAAGGATTCACTTTGTTCCACCCAATTAAAATGGTTCTGGTGATTAAATAGTTAATATACAGAAAGTGCTTAGAGGAATGCCTGGCATCTGGTAAGGTCTGAGTAACTGTATCTGATGCTGTGATTTATCAAGATTATGGAGACAGCAGTTTGACTTTCCTCAAAATGTTTTCTATCCTTGCCTTTCTTTGTCCTTCACACAATCAGTGCCATTTCTCTGCTCAAGGCTGTTATGGTTGAGAAGCCAGTATGAATGGTCCTCCATGCCTTCCAGGTTAAGAGAGTCCATTAAGGCTTCTCCTGTCCTCTCCTTCAAATTAAGATAATCTTCCTCCCAGAGAAGGGGAAGAAGACAGGAGAGATAACAAAGGAAGCCGATGCCAGTGTGTGCGGGCTCCCAGCTAGAATTCAAGGGAGACAAGAGTGCTCAGAGCAATGTAGATCAGCCCAGGCAGAATCACAGGACTTCGGTGCCCATACAGAGCTCAAGAAACAAGACAGAATTGGGAGGCTTTCCTGAGTAGCCAGGTCACCCATCAAACAACCTCCACTCCAAGGGTCCGTGATAGTGAAGGACCAGGCCCAGCCTTGGAAGACCTCCAAGCTCTGGCTCAGTGTGCAGGAAGCTGCCAGAGAGCTGGATCTTCTGGGCTTTTAGATAGGAGTCATTGGAGTCGGGGGTCACAGAATTCTTGGCTTCACTGATGACTGAGGACCCGGAGGAATGGAAGCACGTCTAAGTGGGAGGAAGCAAAGACTTGGAGTCACCTCCTCCCATCCTCAGACAACACACTAAGTTGCTGCAGTCCCCTTGGACACATATCTGTCACCTGGGAAGTGGGAACAGGGCTCAAATTCACTGATTTTCTATCGCCGCTCAGAATGGGTGCTTAAAGTAGAATTTAAGTGGAGTCATAAATCAAGAGAATTACATTGACAGCTCACTTGAGTGAAATGTCATGCAAGCAAGCACAGCTTCAGAGCTGATGGGAGATGGTGCCCTGAGCAGACTGCTGTGCACCAAGTGTGGATGCTGCCAGTGACAGTGGCATGGCATGAGACATTCTGCTCTGTTTTTGTGTACCCACTGAAACTCTGTTGGATGCCAACTAGGTGCTATGTACGGTGCTAAAGTTTTCAATGGGATTGTTACCTTTCAGTCACAAAAGCACTGTGGGATAAATACTGTCATCATCTCCAACTTACCGATGTTAATACTGAGAAATCAAGATTACATAGGTGTATGGGATGGGACTGGAAGTAGAGCCCAGGCACTGTGGGTGTCATTAGGTGCTGTTCCATTCTGCCCTTCTGACAGGTCAGTTGCAGACCTCATAGCAGGTGCTGGAGTTGATGATACCGAGAGACAGTATCAGACATGCACAGGAAAGATGGAGTGTGTGGCTCTCTCCTGGGGCTGAGATGACTAACTTGCAAAGCCACACTGGGGAAATCCTCAACTATTTCAGAGGAATCTGAAGGGCAGCTGGAGTTCCGCTGGAGATGGCCACAACCACAAACATAATGATTTTGTCGTTACCATAATGGTGTAGTTTCTGTGTGAGGCCCGTGCGTTGCAGCTACAGAGGCCATATAATTGCGTAACACTTATGACAGAGGTGGATGGAAGGCACTGGGATGTCTTCAGCATCTCACGCTCCTGTGGTGCTGTCTGATTCCAATCTGGTTCTCATTACTTTGGTGTTAGAATCCCTAGTCTCCCTGGGTTTTTATTTTAGGATCTTCATTTAGTCTTTAGGATCCTGAAATTCCCTAATGATGTTAACAGTGTTTGGCATTCAGAGACCATGTCAGTGTGAGTCATTAAATTGTCCCTCCGTCGTGGAACACACTGACTTATCTCATCTTTAGTAAAACACGTGCTATCGATTTTAACTCTTATTGCTAGAACTCATTAGTTCTTCATGGAACTCTTAGGAATTAGACCTCTAAATTTCTCTTTTCTTCTCTCAGTTTTCCATTTTGTGGGCATCACGCTTTATCCTGGGACACTTACTTGGTTTTTTTTAAGTTTCAGCATTCTTTTTATTTTTAATATTTAGAAATCGTATGTTTTTAATACCAAAGTGCTCCTGTCCTGGGTAGTTTTTGTCAACTTGACACAAACTAAAGTCACCTCGATTTCCTCCATCAGATTGTCCTGTGGCCTTGCCTATGAGGCATTTTAGTTGCTGATTGATCTAGGAGGACCCAGCCCACTGTGGGCAGTGCCACCCCTGGGCAGATGGGCCTGGACAGAATAGAAGAAGTAGCTGAAGCCAGATGTAATGGCATGCGTCTTTAATCCCAGCACTCAGGAGGCAGAAGCAGGCATATGTCTGTGAGATTGAGGCCACCCTGGTCTACAGAGCAAGTCCCAGGCCAGCTGGTGCTACAAGGAGACCCCGTCTCAAAAGACCAAAAAGAAACAAACAAAATGAAATGAAACAAAATACCCCCCCCAAAAAAAAGCCAAAAGAAAAAGTAGCTGAACAACCCAGGGAAACACGACGGTAAACAGCGTTTCTCCATGGTCTGTGCTTCAGCCCTTGTCTCCAGGTTCCTGCCTTGAGTTCCTGCCCTGGCGAACTGTGACCTAGGAGATGTAAGGTGAAATAAGCCCTTTCCTCTCCGAGTTGGTTTTGGTCTCCAAGATGGTTTCCTTTTTGTGATGGCATAGGTACACATTGCTTACGTATGGCTATTAGTACATACGTGTTTGAAGGATTGATGTGATATTGTTTCACATCCCTTAGGGAATGCTAAATCTACCTTTATATAATTTTTATTTCTCTTTTTGTCCATGAATTATCTTCAATTCTGAGATCAAGTTTGTTGTTTGCTTATATTAAACGTTGCTCTTTAAAGATCTAGTTCATTGTGCAAATGACCCTCGGGTACCTACTCATATTTAAAACAAATGACTGGGTGGTTAGGAGAGGTTAGCTTTATTCTACCATTAGAAATTCCATTTTCTGATACACTTTCCCTCTCCTTTAGAGGAAAGTTTGAGTGCCAAGTCTGTGTAGTGAGGGGAGCAATCCACCTCCCCCCATTGTTTTAGGACAAATGGGCAAAGAGCTAACAGCTAGACAGACGTCAGGCCCCCAGGTTCCAAAGGCAGCCTTCACCTTGAGAAGTCAGTTCCCACACTGCAAAGCAGAGATGTTTTTCTGAGAGGTTGGTTCTGGAGATAATGACAAGATGATGACCATGACAATGACGATGATGATGCTAAAAGCTGTAACTGCTTTGTATGCAGTAGCTACACTCTGTCTAAAGCACATCACATACATAGAACCATTTACCATTCTCAGCAGTCCTATGGTCCAGGTATAATCATCATCCTATTTTAACAGACCATGATATGGAAGCACAAAGAGGTTAAATAAAGTGCCCAAGGTTGTACAAGCAGTAAGAGGCAGAAGCAGGCTTTGAACCCAAGCTAACTTTGTTCCACATTCCATTCTTTTAATCTGTAGGCTATATTGCTGAGTTTATTGCCTTCCGTGGGCAGAGGTGAGGATTAATACAGGGCTATACTTATGAGCTACAGCTTCCATATATACAAATGTCAACTCTTTTGAAGTAGATCCTCTGGAAGACTGACTATACCTGGTGTTGCCATCTTGAAATGACTTTCAAAGTAAGCATGTTTCTATGGTGGTTTTGTTATATTGAAATTGCTTTTGCAAAAAATACATGAATTCAAGCTGTAATGTTAATTTCCACTTATTTCGTCTATATTAATATATACGTAAGAAAGATATTCATTATTGCCAAAATATAAGATTTCATAGGCCTGTACTCTAAGTAGACTGTTCTGTGTAACTCACTAGGACTCTAAGGAGATGTTTAAAAGGCTGGAGAAAAGGTACGGTTAAGCTAAAGCAAGTCCGAGTGTTCTAGGCACTTTGTCAAGCAATTCTTTAGAGAAAAAAATAAAGGAAAATAATTTGTTTTTCAGAACTTAGCGAGTTCCTAAAAATAATATAAAGTGCTTCAAAGGCATTGGTTATTCTATGTTTGCAAAATATTCCGGATAAAGACTATTTTCTTAACAAAAATTTCAGTACATTTCTTCTATGTTATTACAAAGATCAAATCACTACACACACACACACAATTTCTTCTATGTTATTACAAAGATCAAATCACTACACACACACACACACACAATTTCTTCTGTTATTACAAAGATCAAATCACTACACACACACACACACACACACACACACACACACACGCAAGCAACTAGGTATGGTGGTACATGTTTATAATCCTAGCATAACCAGGAAGATTGTGAGCTGGAGGCCAGCCTGAGCTATACAGTGAGACTCTCTCCAAAAAACGCCAAAGCAAAAATAAAATAAAATATCAACATTACAGCAGCACAAACATTGGCATATTGGAAATATTTTTAAAACGTCATCTTCCTATGGAATTATGGGCCCTGAAACCAAACTGAAGGATTCACATTTAAAAGAAGAAAACTGATTTAATATGTAGAAGAGGTGACAGAGAGCTAAGGTGAGCACAGACTATGGAGTGGTAGAAATCACAGCTGAAGTCAGGTTAGGTCTTATTTGTGTGTCTTTTTATGACTCAATTTTCTCATCTTTAAAATGGGTATCAATACTATCTAGGTTGTACAATACTAGAAGAGTAGGGGCATTGTGTGGAGACTTGTACTCATTATGGAAGTATGGAAGATGCTTAGTATATAGCACAGCACATAGCAAATGCAAGATCACTCATATTCTGTTATGCCATTCATATGACTTCCATGCTTTGGAGACACATTTTATGCCCACAAGCGTTTTGCATATCATGAAACACATAGAAACTCCTCACCAGTAATGTGATCTCTACAGCACATGCAGTTTAGAGAATATTCCTTCTCATACAGATACAAAATATCTAGAGATATTTTGAGAAAAAAACTTTTCATATTCAAGTAAGTTTTTTTTTTTTTTGTCTTTTTGAGACATGGTCTCCCTGTAGCCCCAGCTGTCCTGGAACTTACTACATAGACCAGGCTGGCTCTGAACTCACAAAGATCCACCTGCTTCTGCCTCCCAAGTGCTGGCATTAAAGGCATGCGCCACCATACCTGGTCATATTCAAATAAGTTTTTAAAAAACATTGTAGGGTCAGCAGGATGACTCGGTGTGTAAAGGCATTTGCTGCCAAGCCTGATGACCTGAGTTCATTCCTAAGGACCCACATGATGGAAGGGGAGAACTAACTATATACACACCAAATAAATGTAATAATAAAAAGAATAAAAAGCCCTTGTTGGGGAGCTGGAGAGATGGATCAGCAGTTAAGAGCACTGGCTGTTCTTGCAGATGATCTGGGTTCAATCTCCAGCTCCCACATGGTGACTAACAACCATTCATAACTCCAGTTTCAGGGGATCTTACGCCTTCTTCTGAACTCCAAGGGCATTGCATGACATGGGTGCACCTACACTCATGCAGGCAATACATTCATACACACAAAGTAAAAAAAAAAAAAAAAGAAATGAAATTTAAAAATTAAATAAATTTTAAAAAGCCTATATTGCATATTGCTTTGCACATTAAAATTTTATCTTAAAGAAAACTCCCTAACTTTAATTTAGAGTTTCCTTCAAAATCCTCATCATATAATAGTATTCATAGCTTGCCAGTGTTCACAGTCTTCAATATACTCTGGAAGATTCTTTGGGAAACTCTGCTTTTAGATATTGAGTGCACAGTTATATTTTATGACAGATGATAGTTTGTGGTTACTAATTAAGCTTTAACTTCAGGCTTCTAATTGCCTAAATCATATGAAGTTGTATTCACACTTTAAGAAAGTACTTCTTTTTATTATTATTTCAAGGAAATAATCACCAAGGACTCCAACACTGCTGGATTTTGTGAGGAAATTGTCAAATAAAAAAAAATCAGATTAAATCAATTATCTAGACAGAAGAAAATGCTTACTATTCAAAGGAGCATTGTGCGTGTGTATGTGTGTGTGTGTATGTGTGTGTGTGTGAACTGTGTGTGTGAACTGTGTGTGATAAGGGTGGGACAGCATGTAACCAGTCTCTGAAGAAGGTTCCCAGCACATCACGTCTTCCAGTGTTCACCTGCTTCATGTTGAACCAGGCTGGTCCTGTGTATTGCCTTAGCTGAAGACCTGTGAAGGTCTACACCCAAGTCCTAAGAAGGCCTGGCAGCCTCTTCTCTTGTGCTTTTGGGACCCCTAAGCCACCATGAAAGCTCTGCTGGACAAAACACACGGAGACCCTGAAACTGTATAGAGAAAAAGAGAAAGAGCATGGCCTAGCTTTCTGAGCATTGTGCTGAGACAGGAAGAACATAGGCAGAAGTCATCAGCCTCTTGTCCTCCCTGGCAGGCTGAGACACGAACCCGAGCCAGTGCCGACAATGCAGATGAGTTGTTGGAAGGTCCTAGCCACAGCCACGATCACAGGAAAGACATCCCAGATGAACCCCATCAACCTACCCAACCCTGGTAGATGAAAAACAAGGTGGTTGTTTGAAGGCACCAAATCTTGAATGATTTGTCACACAGCATAGATGCCCATAGTGTCCAGATGGGTTCCCTCTACTGTGTTTCCTAAATAGTACTTGAGTGCATTTACAGTTTGTTCTCAGGTTCCCTCTCATAATTCTGTGCTGACTGAATTTGCAAGACCTTAAGAGGACTGGCAAACACTATTGTTGAGATACAGAAGAAAACTACCTTCTATAACCATTGGCATTTTGTTATTACCAATTCTAAAAATAGGGGGTTTTGTTTTGACTTTGATTTTGTCTTAAGAATAAGAAACACACATAAAACCAAGCTGTATGATTAACAGGTAAAGTTCTTTCTGCCTCATTATTACAGACTTATTTCCAGGCCATTTCTTGAGTTATTTTTCTCTCTAGTTTGATGATTTCATTTAAAAGTGAAGGGGCTGGAGAGATGGCTCAGTGGTTTAGAACACTGGCTGCTCTTGCAGAGGACCCACCTTCAGTCCCCAGCACCCACATAGCAGCTGACAACTGTTCTGACTCCAGTTTTAGGGGATCCAACACCTTCTGTTGATGTTTGCATGTGGTGCACTTACACACCTGCAGGAAGAACACTCATACACATAAAATAAAAAAGAATAAAAAATTTTAAGGTGACCAAAAGGAGAGATGAAACTATACTCCATAGGTAGAAGCAATGGAGACAGGGTAGAGAATGAGGACTCAGCAGGGCGTGTGGCATCTGAGGGCAAAATGGTGGAGAAGATAAGCTGAAATGGCTTCCTGTGCTTGCTTGGTTGACTGGGTTTCATGATTGTTATGACACAGAACTCTGTTGATAAGGAATGAAAGCACGGCAAGAGATGCAGGAAGCTCTTGGAGAGCTGATGTACAAATCACCAGTAGTTCATCAATCGTGAAGCTGTCCATTTCTCCCCGTGTCATGCAGGCAGACTTGTGCTTCCTTGGACTGCATGAGTCTGAAGAGCTCAAGAGTTATCACTTGAGATGTGCTTGGGTTACCTGAGGAAAGTCATCACCACATCGATGAAATGGTGACACAGAAGGATACCTCTTCAAGTTCTGTGTGAGGAAGGGGACAGTATAAGGTTGACACGGTCTTAAGTGATGGATCAGCTAGTAGGAAAGCTAGGAAACATAAACAGCTAGGTTAACAGAATACCAGTAGACGGCCATAGCAAAATGTCACTGCTAAATCAAGATGAGGATTGAGAGCTCAGCTAACCATGAAACTGGAGAGACTGTGCACCTCACCGTTAGTCATTCTGTGTGAATGAATGTGCATTGCTGTCCATTTTCTATTAGAAGCTAAGGAGTTTTCTGGTCGGTCTGCCAGAAGAGCTCCTGACAGAGAAAAGAGGGAGGAGGGAAGGAAAGTGGGGTGTTTAGTCCTCTGTAATAGCTGCTGGACGGCTTTAGAGTCTTCATAGTAAGCTGTCAGTCTTTTAAAGATTTTTTATTTTTAAAATTGTGTGTGTGTGTGTGTGTGTGTGTGTGTGTATGTGTGTATGTGTGAGTTCAGGTGCCTGCAGAGGTCAGAAGCTTCGAATCCTCCTGGAGCTGGACTTACAGCTGTTTGATGTGGGTCCTGAGAATTTAACTGGTCCTCTGCAGGAGCAGTAAGTGCCCCTAACCTCTGAGTCATCTCTCCAGTCCTACAACTTAAAAAGCTGGCTTCACAGTGACCTTTCCCAAATACTTAAGGACCCAAACAACAAAGCAGAGCCCAGTGATGGGGACAGTTTCACGGTACCCACATAGTGTCAGGAAGAAGTGGCACTCAGAAAATGCTCAGTGAAGAAAAACTACCCTGGAACATTTGGAGGAGTGGTTTTGGAGCTGGAGGAAATCTCAGCCTTGGCCTGGATGCTCTTGGGTATGATGGGCACTGCTGATACCAGTGGCAAAGAGAAGTCCTGAACCGGCCCTCTGGGACGAGGACAAGCAGGGCCTGAGAAAGAAAAGGGAGGAGATCACATTCCACAGGAACCAAAGGACTGACTGGTTCACAGTACACATGAAACATGTGGGAAATGAGATGTGTATTAATGGATTGGAGAACAGTGGCGGCAAGGTGGATTAGTATACATGAGGAGCTGGGGGCAGGACCAGAATATTTATTTCATGTATATTGAAATGACTTCATTTTGATCCATTGCTGCAAGGTGGTTTTGGGGTACCTAAGGTGCAATCTAATACAACAAAATGGACTTTCTGTGCTGTGGAATCAAAGTCCAAAGGGAGATTAATCCAGACAGAACTCGATATATGGTTGTGATATCGACAGTCTTTACATTATTAGGCAGATTGTGATGTTGGAAAGGTAATGCCAAGGGAAAGGTCAAGTTCACGTGTTATTCACTTGCAGTTTCAATAGGTGACCTTTTCTGCGAGCGAACATCACATTTGGGAAAATGTTCTCTCTTGAATGGGGTGGGAGGAACTACTTTCATTGCGCTGAATAGCCACTCTGGTACTACAAGCTTCTAATTTATTGCCCAGCCTTAAATACTTGTCAGTCCATCCCTATGAAAATCTAGGCCAACTTAGTTTGAAGTGGAGCCCAGAAATGTTCTTGGGTAATGTACATTTAAGAGGTTTTCTTTGGACAAAGATAATTACAAAGTGAATTCTATTCTCAAAGCCATCCTTTTCTTTCAAGGTTATATGACAGTGCCTGCACCTGATAGGTCTTCTACATTCTGGAAAGAAACCTAAATTGGTGACAGAAAAGCCCAGAGAAAGAAGGCAAATTGCTTTCTCAGGAAAATAAGATGCACAAATATTTGTAGGGCACCAGCCAGAGACGAAACTACAGCGAGACACATCTAAACCAAAGTTCTTGTGGTAACATAACTTAGGTGCATTTGTATTATTACTCTGAAATTATGTAATATGGATATTTAAATATCTATAAAATAAAAATCATGTGATCGACAGTGTTAACTAGGAGCTTGGGTGCACAGATGAGAACCTTGTTTGGATGGTTTGTCTTTTCATAGCTCGACCGTTTCCTTTGCCGCAGTTTTCGTTTTCCTCTTTGTTTCCCTGTATCCGAGTTACCCAATGTGTGATTCTTTATTGCTGGGTTATCGGATGTGTGGTCCTTCTTCCTCAGAGCCACATACCTGAAAAGCAGCTCTAGCCGTGTTCCATGGTAGGACATGGGTTGCATTGTGTGTGGGTGGCTGCTTCAACATGTCCTGTTCCTCAGAGACCTCTCCTCTTTCTGATGCGTTTGTTTCTGCACCATCTTTTCTCCCTTTTTTTCTTCTTTGTTTCCAGTGCTGAGTTCAGTCCCTGGTAGTGACAGGCAACAGCCTCAGCCTTATTTTTAAGTGCAGCTTTCCAGGCTGCTTTGTTTCTCCATTCTGGTTGTGCTAAGTCTCAGCCTGACAAACACAGCTTCGTTACTAGGCTCCTCAGGATTTGATATGAGCTATTCATAGTAACAACCTAGATAGCAGACAATCCTTTTCTTGATCCTTATGCTCAAGTGTTTATGTATGACTACCTCAGGAACAGATTAGCTAAACAAGACCTAGAATATACCTTAATGTATTCATTTGTGCTTTTGAATATACGTGGTTCATCTTGTGCTACGATCCTCTTTCCTCTGGTCTGTCCGTCTGACTAAGAGTGAAGGAGAGATATCAAGGAGTCAAATCCTATTTTCAAAATTTCTTTTCTAATAAGCATTGAGCAAGCCGAGATGATGGCAACTTCAAAGCTGATTAGTGAGGAACACGCACAGTGTTTATGTTGCCAGCAACGTGCAGTGCCCGGTCTGCATCAGTCCACAGTTAGCACATTAATGAATTACGTTGATGTATTATTTGGAAGGAGACTTCCTGAATCTTAGTGATTATTTTAAATACCATGTGCAATGGAAGTTTTAGTTGAATGATGACCTCAGTGTCTCACCGGTAGGCAAGAAAAGATCTCAATCCTCACCCTAAGGAAAGAGCACACCGAGGAAGCACAGTGAGGCAAGGTGGGTAGGCATGGCTCTGTAGTCAGTGCTCTGCTTCATAATTCAGCTCCAGAACACATCATCTCTGGCTGAAATTGAGCTTCAGTTTCCTCATCTGTAAAAAGAGAATAAGTTTGTTACAAAGATTCCATAAAATGGTGCATCCAGAATACTATGCCCAGTACCTAGTGAAGAGTCACTTGAAAAAAAAATGAACCATGATGGAGGGGTGAGACAATGTGAGAGATAAATAATGCCTAGCTAGTATTAAAAACCAGAGGGAACCATATTACTCCAACAACCTACTGACAAATTATACATAGCAGATCAAGAAATATATGTCTAGGCAAGGTTTATCTGAGAACAATTGGTCTTTGCCCAAGATTTATCTACATGGCACACAGTAATTAAAAGTACCAGACTGGTAGAATGTTTAACAGACATACTTTGAAGCCTATAATAATTTGGTCAGAGGGACATAAAGGACAGTTTTTGCTCCTTGCCCTCC
>NW_008349529.1:1406517-1406893 GCF_000622305.1 Nannospalax galili
AGGTCACCTGTCCTCTTGATCAAGGAGGCTGAGGAGACCCCACCAGATGGACTTGAACCAGTGTCCAGTCTACAAAGAGGAGAGTCAAGGCAGAGGAATCATTTCCTCCATGCTTCCAAGCTAAGACAGCCGTGGTGAGCAGGACCTTTGACTTATCTTCACATAGACGGAACCGGTAAAAGAAAGGAGCCAGGGCATCCTCCCAAGCCCATATGACCCCCGAGGAACAGATCCTCAAAGGACCTTAAGTATAAAAATAAAATCCTCCCAAGCCCATATGACCCCCAAGGAACAGATCCTCAAAGGACCTTAAGAGTAAAAATAAATTGGTTTATCTGGGCCAACTGTATGGTCTTAAACACCCAAAAGGAAAGTA
>NW_008349529.1:1407381-1412246 GCF_000622305.1 Nannospalax galili
CAACCCGATGGCTTTGTAGACATACACAGGCGCCAAGGATCTAAGTGCAACCAATTATGACTAGTAATAAACAGATGCATACAGATTAGAGATGCATGCGCCAACATCTCACGGTGTTAGTAGCAAAAACAATGAGTTTTTCTGCAAGGAACAATGTATTCTAAAATGAAATGGAGATACTCTTTAAAGGGTAAAAACTCATTCAATTTTATATCTTACAGGGTTTATACTGAGTTCAATATTATATAGCTGTATTAATTCAACAGCAAACCTAAAAATTTTATAGCTACTTTTGAAAGAGCTGTGTCTTTGCTCTGGAAACTGTTATTGAGTATATTAAAGATGTAATGATATGCTCCTTCTAAAAAAAACTAAAAAATAATTTAAAAATATAGGAAACAACATATTTTAAAATGAAATGGAGATACTCTTTAAAGGGTAAAAACTCATTCAATTTTATATCTTACAGGGTTTATACTGAGTTCAATATTATATAGCTGTATTAATTCAACTGTGAACCTAAAAATTTACAGCCACTTTTGAAAGAGATGTATCCTTGCTCTGGAGTGTGTTACTGAATATGTTAAAGCTGTGATGAATGCTTCTTCTAATCATGTGGTTATTAAATTTTTTTAAAAAAATAATAATTCTTCAAAGCATAAAAAATTGCTCCTTCATAATTAGTAGATGTGAAAAACATTATCATTGAAATCTACCTGATGACTTTATATCCATGCTCAGATGCCAAGGAGCTCAGAAAGTAACCAACTGTGACTACTAATACTCAGATATATAGAGACTAGAAATGCATGTGCAAACATCTTGGTGTTAATTGCATTAAAAATGAATTTTTCTGTATGAAACTATGTATTTTAATAATGAAATAGAGATCTTTTTTAAAGGTTAAAAACTCCTTCAATTTTATGTCTTACAGGGCTATACTGAGTTTAATATTGTATAACTGTATTAATTCAACTGTGAACCTAAAAATTTATACCCACTTTTGAAAGTGATGTATCCTTGCTCTGGAGTGTGTTACTGAATATGTTAAAGCTGTAATGAAATGCTTCTTCTAATTATGTGGTTATTAAATAAATAATTTTAAAAAATGTCAAAAATGGAGGAAACAGCATATTTTAAAATGAAATGGAGGTCTTCTTTAAGGGGTAAAAACTCATTCAATATTATGTCTTACAGGGTTTATATTGAGTTCAATATTGTATAACTGTATTAATTCAACTGTGAACCTAAAAATTTATACCCACTTTTGAAAGTGATGTATCCTTGCTCTGGAAATTGTTACTGAATATGTTAAAGCTGTAATGAAATGCTTCTTCTAATCATGTGGTTATTAAATAAAAAAATTTTTTAAAAATGATAGGTGAACTGGCATTTGCTATTCTTTTGACTGCCCATTAACTTCATTACCTTCTTATATTTTGGAAATTTTTTATGTCATGAGTATAATTGGGATGCATAGCTAGTGTGCCACTACAGAAGCTTCTAGAAATTTTAGATGCTTCCTTTCTTACCCTCCCGTGTGACTAGACTGATCATGCGGCCGAGGCTTAGCCCATCAGGAACTCAGACATAGAATCTGAGTCATAAGTAACAGTCACAAAGGGTCAGGATAAGAGAGTGTGTCC
Organism: Nannospalax galili; assembly: GCF_000622305.1. Lineage (NCBI taxonomy): Eukaryota > Metazoa > Chordata > Mammalia > Rodentia > Spalacidae > Nannospalax > Nannospalax galili. The sequence goes on from NW_008349529.1 coordinate 1,409,028, forward strand.
TAGTGCTAATGGCAGCTGCTTCAGGTCAGCTGTCAGGGGGCATCAGTGCTGTGGCTACTTCCAGAGTTGTCTCTGGCAGGATCTCAGCAAGCTGGGTTAAACAGGGAGCAGGGGATGGGGGCCGCAGGTCCTTCCTGGAGTGTATTTATAGCATGATATGGTGGCCACTGCTGCCTTGCCTTCCTTTTTTCCTGTCTTTTGCAAGTTTGGTTCTCCCGCCTTCCCAGTGATTCTGTGAGCTAAGTGATGTCATTTCAATAAATTCATTTTCCTGTAAGTCAGAAATAATTGGTTTCTATTGCTTAGCTTTCAGAACTCTGACCGGGGTAGCTGTTAAATCGATTTTTAAGCTATACACATCTGTTGAGTCTATCTGGAAAGGTATTCTGGACAAACTTATTTTATCTGAGCTCATAGACACCGTGAAGACAATGAGCATGTTGGCCCCATTCACCCTGTATCCCTGGTGCCTAGAAAAATAGTTGATCATTGTCAGAAAAGGGTGAATTATAGGTACAGACAGAACAGTTACAATGCTATATGCTTCTCTCCAATGGGGTTACAAAGCACGTTAAAAGCAATCAAAATGTAGTATTTACAGAGACATTTTCTAATCACAAGAATGAGCATTTTCTAGGGAGGAAGACTATATGGAATAGGAATTTCAGGATTAACAATATTGGAAAATCAAGATAATCTAGGAAAATCAAGATATCTCTCTCTTATGACAGCTGATTGAATGATAAATATGAAAGACCTTGGCACTGAAGAAGGAAAAAACTGGCACTCAGCACGGTCTTCTGGGATGCTGAATCATGAATCTCAGCAGGTAATATATATTAAATACACTTTCAAATTATAATATTTTCAGCTTACAGTGGGTCGTGACTCTTCAGCATAAGCTGAGGATCATCTGAGAGTCCTCACAGATACTGCATCCCAGCTGCCCATCACTGAACCTCCAAGGGAACCTCAAGCCTTGAAACTGGATTAAACCTGTATTAGACAGCTTCTACTCTCCAGTGGCTGGTTGAAACAAATTAAAATCCTCTCTGGACAAACAAAGCCCTGGTGACTTGCTTCCTCCAGCAAAGCTACGCCTTTTAAGACCTCCCAAAACAGTGCCACCAAATGGGGACAAAATGCTCAATTACTTGGAACCTATGGGGGACATTCTCATTCAAAATCCTACATATATACTTAATACAATTTTCAGAAATGAACACAATTATCAGGAAAAATAGACAAAATCCCAGCATGGTGACAGGGTTCTTAATCTATATAACGAGCTGTAGAGGTTACTTTTCTCATTTCTGTAACAAAATGCCTGCCAAAAGCAAGTTAATAAGGGCTGGTTTGTTTTGGCTCACAGTTCAAGGGTACAGTCCATCATTGCCAGCAAGACATGGCAGCAGGGCACTGAGGCAGCTGCTGGTCACATTGCATCCCCAGGCAGGAAGGACCGAGACATGAATTCTGGTGCTCAGCTGGCTCAATCCTTTTAATTCATCCTAGGATCCCAGCCCAGGAAATGATGCTGCCCATAGTTAGGGTTGATTTTCCCACTTCATCTAAACTTCTCTGAAGGCACCCTGATGCCCAGAGTTTTGTCTCCTAGATGATTCTAAATCTAATCAGTGACAGTGAAGATCAACTACCGCCTAAACAGACAAAAACTGGTCAAATGTAGAACACTTGAAGACACTAATAGCAAACCTAACATATGTATTTGAATAATGCTCTCAACAATTATTGAATACATTCTTTTCAGCATCACATAAGTGATTGCAAAATTGATTACATTACAAACTTGACATTGGAAGATTGAAATCATATGGCCTGATAGGGTGAGTAATTGAGAACATAAAATCCTTATATATTTGGAAATTAAAAAGCATATTTATAAATAGCTTATATATCAAAGAATAAACTATGATAAAATTAGAAAATATTCTGAACAAGGTGAAAAGAAGGTGCATACTAAAATTGTAAGATGCAGTTAAAGATGAAAACTATATGACAAAAAAATGAATTTGTTGAATAGTAAACATTCCTCATAAGAAATGAGATAATCATCTATCTCAAGTTGTTTAAAAATTTCTAATGCTGGGCATGATGGTGCATGCCTTTAATCCCAGCACTTTGGAGGCAGAAGCAGGTGGATCTCTGTGAGTTCAATGCCATCCTGGTCTACAGAGGGAGTTCTAGCCAGGGCTACATAGTTAGACCCTGACTCAAAACAAAATAACAAAACAAACTAAAAACCTAAAATAGCTCTAATAAATCAAATAAATAGAAAATAACTGACTAGTACAAATGATAGCAAAACAGAATATATCTTTGGTCAAATTAATCAAGGAAAAAACAAAAAAAATTAAGTTGTCAATACCAAGAAAGAAAGATCAAATATTGCTGCAAAACATGGAGTGGTTAACAAGGTAATGAAAATATTATCAATAATATGCCAGAAAGTACAACTTAATCAAACTGACATGAGAATAAATAGAAACCCCAAATATAATTATTATTAGTGTCTTAGTTCACTTATGCTGCTGTAACAAAATCCCATAGACTTGTTCATTTATAAACAATAGAAATTTATTCCTCACAGCTCTGAAGGCTAAAAACACCAAAATCAAGTTACAAGTAGGTGCTGTCTGGTAAGGGTTGGCTCTATGCTCTCAAGATGGCTGCTGTGGCAGTGTCCTCCAGAGAGGAAAAACCCTGTGTCCTCTCATGAAAGGACAAAAATGTGAACGTGTCCTCTCAAGCCCTTTTACAGTGGCCCTAAACCCCATACTTTTTCATGGTCCCACCTTTTAATACAATCAGATTAGTGAAAATGTTTCAGCACAGATATTATGGGGTGCTCGTTCAGCCCACAGCATTGTTGAATGAAATCAGCAGTTCTAAAACTCCTCCTGTTACTATAAAATGACAACACTGTTTTAAAGTAAATAAGAAAATAATTTCCTCTGAGTCTAGACCGTGGCCTGGGACCATGGATTCATGTTACCCTGCATGGCATGGAAGACATAACAGGAACGTTTACAGTTACAGAATAAACAAGAGTCATCAATCAATACATTGCTAAAGGCATCAGGTGGGCCAAACCGTATACATCACAGAGGGGAAAACTATGTTTTATTTGTCATAGCATTGTTAGCCGTAGGGTTGGTGGATGCTAGAAGTCTGTTAAATTACTGGTACCTTTATATA
>NW_008349529.1:1412283-1437980 GCF_000622305.1 Nannospalax galili
GTATGTCTAGAGGCTGTTAATCAGATACAACAGTTAAAGTAACTGCCTACTAAAGACCTTAAGATGGGATTCGACAATCTGGCTAGAGACTTGCAGCATTCCGTCCCTCCAGTATTATGATTTCCTGATCAGCCAAGGTCAAGCAATCTACAGGATCATTTTTCATTTAAAATTTTATTCTTTTTACTCTTTCATCCATGTATACAATGAATCATGATTATATTTGCCCCCATTACCCTTTCCCATCCTTCCACTCCCACTAACCTCTTCTTCCCAAGACTTCCCCTTCTACTCACATTCTTTTTAATAATATGCAGGATCTTTAATATAGATAGGGTTTCTTCAAAAAACTTCAAGTCACAACACAAAGATAGAAGTACTCTCTTCAAGTGGGACCATAGCAGACAGGAATTATCATGGAAGAAATGGGGAAAATGGGGACACTTTAAATGAGGAGGGTGGGGAAAGAGGATAAAACAGGGAGAGAAAGAGGAGAGATAAATAATGCCTAGCTAGTATAAAAAACCAGAGTGAATCTTATTAGTCCAAAAACCTACTGAAAAATTACACATACAATATCTCTACATGAGTCTGTGTATATAGCTGAAGGCTACATAATAAGAAACAGTGCCAGACAGGAGAAACTTCCTTTTGAGTTGTTGGTCAAGGTAGTCCAAGAGACTCCCAATATTATACCAGCTGTTGCCACAGCCCTTGATTCCTCCCAGAGTTGGAAGGTAAGACCCTATTGCTGAAGACAGGCCATACTTAGGACACAGGATTTGAAGCAATGGCGTTGGAACTGACCTGGGAGCTACTTCCCCTGAAGGCTAGCTCACATATCTTTGGAAAGCATGATGCAAACTGGTAAGGGAGAACATCAATTGCTGGTCCAACCCCAGCTTCAAGGCCTAAAAACAACACCAAAGACCAGCACAACAAAGACATTGGTGCAGTAGTAGCACTTTTATCTTGGGGCTAATCAACAGCTATCTAATTGGATTTAAAGCCCACTCAATAGAAGGAAACTCATGTGTGGTACTGTAAACCTAGCCAAATACACATGGCTGGAGAGGTCACAGATCGTAGAGAAAATCCCAAGGCTGTCACATCCTTAGACAAATGTAATATCTTGCTATATGCAAAATATGGATCCTTAAATTTACAGACAAGTACCCTAGTCGCCACCTATCAAAGAACCTTCTTTTTCAACAGACACAGTATAAAGTTCTACAACTAGTTATACAAAGAGATTGTGAATTGCCCAAGCCTAAGTGGCACATCTAGGTTGCAACCTCTACACCTAAGGCTCACAGAACATAGAACAAAAGATGAAGAGAACACTAATGCATCGTTCAGTTATCATCAATGAAGCTCCTTCATGCAACAGAGGGCCAGGAACACAAAAGGTCACAAATGGCCAAAACATAGAGAATAAGAGTCTACATAGTGTTGGTCCTTGAATAGGTCTTCTACATTAAAATCCACCCACCCAGGACTCAGGGACCATTGCAGAAGAGGGGGCAGAAAAATTGTAAGAACCAGGGAGGAGGTGCATGACTATATGGAAATAGAATCCTACAGGCTCCTGGGACTCTTCTCTTATGAACCTACAGCAATAATGTCAGCATGCACAAGACCTATGCAAACTGAAGTAGATAAAAACCCAGCACAGAACTGTGGAAATGAACAGCAGGCTCCAATCTTAGTCAAAGAATTATTGGCAGCTGTCTACTGTTGGGTGAGGAAGAGCTGAGCTTCTCAGAGGGAGGGACTCCAGATAGGCTAATTAGACCTCAGTGGATGAACTTGCACTGAGAGACAACTGGGGTCACTAACTTGGCATGATAGAACCTAACACAAATGACAGAATGCATGAATTCCATTGGGGGGGTATAGAAAGAGGCCGATGGGGAAGGGGGTGTAAAGATGACTAAGATGTTCTGTATGAAATACACAAAAAAAATCAATAATTTTTTTAAAAGAAGTACTATCTTCAACACCGTCTTCAAAAATCTTCAAGGAATGCAAATGATGTTCTCCTTAAATAGTACAAAATCGTCACTGGGTCAAGATATATTAAAATAACAGATTTACCACGAGGTATCTACTCTAAATGTCATTCTAAAAAAACAGTGACATCGGGTACAATTCCTTAACTTCCTGAAAACAATTGAGTTCCCCAGAACATGTGGGGAAGAAGTAGGGAGGAGCAAGAAGGGAACCCGCTATAATGCTCATCTTTAAAAAAAACTTATTATTTTATGTGTATGAATGTATCACCTACATGTATGTAAAAGCACCCATGTGGTGCCATGCCTGCAGAGGCCAGAAGAGGACATTGGATCCCCTGGAACTGGAGTTACACACAATTGTTAGCCGCCACACGAGTGCTGGGAACTGAATCCAGGTTCTCTGCAAAAGCAGTCAGTGCTCTTAACCACTGAGCCACCTCTCCAGCCCCTGCAGTTCTCATCTTAATGCAATCAGAGACATGTTCTCTTAAAATGGAAAAGAAGGAAGCCTTGACTATGGAAGCCTTGACGGTGGGAACAGAACCTGGCAGGAGGCAGGCTGGACTGGAGACATTTTGTTGGGGTCTCACCTTCATGAATGACCCCAGGGTTGAGTTTGTTCTACTCATGTAGATTACACACACTCATCATAATGTCAATGTGGATTTGTCACACCTCAACATCTAAAAGCTATGAGCATTTCATAGTTCTAGTTTGGCACTAATTAATTTTTTTTTTTTTGAGACAGGGTCTCCCTGTAGTCCCAGCTGTCCTGGAGCTCACTATGTAGACCAGGCTGGCCTCGAACTCACAGAGACCCACCTGCCTCTGCCTCCCAAGTGTTGGGATTAAAGGCATGCACCACCACGCCCAGCTGGCACTAATTAATTTTAAAATATAATTTAAAAACTGAACGTGGCAGGCTGGAGAAATGGCTGAGTGGTCAAGAGCACTGACTACTCTTGAAGAGGACCTGTATTCCATTCCCAGCACCCACATGGCAGATAGCAACCATCTTTAACTCCAGTTCTAGGGGATCTGATACCCTCTTTGGCCTCTACAGGCATTGCACACATGAGTGTACTTACAAACAGCCAGGCAAAACATTCATATGTATAAAATAAAAATAAATAAGGGTTGGAAAGATGACTCAGTGTTAAGAGCATTGACTGCTCTTGCAGAGGACCCAGGTTTGGTTTCCAGAACCTACATGGCAGCTAAAAGTGGTCTGCAACTCTAGTTCCAGGGTATCTGGCGCCCTCTTCTGACCTCCTCAGGCATTGCATGACACAGGTGCACTTACATACATGCAGGCAATATGTTCATATACATAAAATAAAAATAATAAAATATTAAAAAAATAAATAATATTTTAAAGCAGAAGTGGCCAGGACCCTGTCCATCTCTGAGGTGTTGACTGAAGAAATGAATTGTAGAAGAGTGAGGAGGAAGGGGGCCTCCTGGTATTGCACTTCACTGAGTGGGCCATCAAAAGGGCTTGACAAAACCCTGATGAGTCAACACAATGCAGGAATTCCTCCTGCTTTACTTTGTTGATAATACCTGTCATCCACGGCCTGCCCCAAGAGAGAAATCTAAGCACTGTGCAGACTATCCCCTCATTAATACACCATATTCCCTAAACCTCTGCCCTGGACCGTGCCGCTTTATTCTGAGAGAGATTATGTGCTCATTTTTGCCTATAGCACTTCACACCCTAGAACCCATATGACCACATGATCCCCTGATCAACTGGGAAATATCTCTGCTAGGAATCTGGGCACACCCACGCTCTACCTCCTCCTCCTGGATGGGCTAACTCACTGCCCGTATTCTAAGCCTACAGGTTTCCTGAGTCCGGGAAGTGCGGCACTCATTTGAGAGAATGGATACATCTTGTCACAACACTCTTCAGGGAAAGGAACTTGACATTCGCTTCCTGAAAGAGTCTGTGAGAAAGCCTGGAATGGCACTGGTTGTCTGTCACTACTGAAAAGAAACAGTAATTTAAAGAGAATAATTAATGCTGTGTCTTAATGATGCTTTAATTTCCAGATTTTAGATAATTTAGGTGCATCTATTTTTCCTTTCAGGTTTTAAATTGAAAACAGGTTTTGGGCATATTTGGCTTTTTCTAATTGATTTGCATATAGTTCCTTATAGAGTAAGGCTGTTAAAATATTATTTATAAAGCAGATTGTAAATACTTTTTCTCAATCTGAAAATTTATTTTCCTCTACGTATTTGAATATATTTATTCTGTTCATCTATTCGCTTGCTTGCTTATCATCTTTCCCTGTAAGACCATGGTGCTGAGAACTTATATCTATCTTAATGATAACAATATCTTATCACCACATACAAGGCATTGTACATAGTAGGTGAGCAATAGGTGTTTGAGAAATGAAGGAAATACATAAGCCTCCATTATGGGCCAGGACCTGCAGGTTTCTGAGAATGTCAGGTAAAAGAAAGTCCTAACTTCATGACCCTCTCAACCCAAGGGATGGCTGAAGATTAGTCTTAGAACCATTAAAGTATTGGTTTTCAAGGCTGCCAGGCTCCATCTGCAAAGGAGCCTGAGATAGAAGGAATCCATTTGGCCACTCAGCATCCCTGCCTCCTTGACTTCATCTCATGGGAAATCCCTTCCCCTTGAGTATAAAGAGGACCTAACGCTGCCTCCGACAAAGAGAACACAATGCCTGGAGTTGAGGTAATAGAAAGACTGTGGCTTACTTTGCTCACTGTTGCTCTGCTTCTCAGAGCCTTTGTCTTGAGGAGGAGCAAACTGCTTGCTGTGATTGCTCATAAAGAGGGACACAAGAGGAAGAGTGAGGGGGTAGAGCCAGCAGGTAACTAAGAACCCAGACCCACAGGTCACAGGGACTGATTCCTGCCTTAAACCACAAGAGTGAGCTTAGAAGCAGCCATGCCACCCCCAGCCTAGCCTTCAGAAGAGACCAGAGCCCTGACAGTCACTCTGTTGTGGTTCCCAGAAAGACCCAGAGCCAGAGCCACCTGCAAAGTTTCATTATGTTTCTTGACCTACAGAAACTCTTAGATGATATATATATATATATATATGTGGCTTAGGTATAATTTTCCCAAGTTCATATCCCCAGTAAGGCAGTGGTGAGCTTTTCCAAGAATTCACATTACTTACTTCTATCATGTCTCAGGTACTTCTCCCCCTTTACTATAAAGGAAATGGAAAATAGAAGCAAAATGCTAAAATCAGGAAAGACAGGTAGCAATGAAAAATGTATTATCTTCTCTACTCCTTTAAAGCACATCAAAGAGAAAGTCAATCACACTAAACACCAATGCCATCTTGCTAGGATTTCAGGATGGAAAAGCTACAGTATCTTTAGAGAGGTTCACTGATGATTGAAGAACGAGGAACTGATTTTTCCCCTCCTTTTCATCCGCCTCCTTTGTCCTTCCCTACCACATACCTTAGACATTTTCCTTCAGATTTTTGTCCCCAGAGAAACAGCGGCAGAGCCAGAGCTGGAGGGCACAGAGGCACAGAGAGTTGTGGTGTGTCAACAGAGAGACACAGTATGCCAAGAGAAAGGTGTGGTGTGCCAACAGAAGGATGTGGGAGAAGGAACAAAACACAGCCCTTTTCTTCTCTTTCTCTTGACAGGGCTTCCTTAGCCCCAGCCCACCTGAAACTCACTATGCAGACCAGACTGGCCTCAACCTCACAGAGATTCGCCTCCCTCTACCTCTTGAGTGCTGGGATTAAAGGAGGGCACCACCACAAAGGGCATTGTTCCTTTTCTTTTTAAAACCTCTGTATAGCTCCTAGCACAGTACCAACTAGTTAGGTAGCTTAGAAATGACTGCAAGATGCTTACAAAAGCACATAGACTTCCTGAGATTCTACTTTTAATTGCCAGGTGTGCTGGATAGCTTTAGTGTCAACTTAACACACCTGGGTTGAGGGAGCCTCAATTGGGGAATTGCCGCCATTGGACTGGCCTGTGGCCATGTCTGTGGGGCATTTTCTTTATTGTTGTGTGACGTGGGAGGACCCAGCCCACTGTGGGTGGTGCCACCCCCTGGGCAGGTGGGTCTGTGTTGTATAAGTAAGCAGGCTGAGCATGGGTCAGGAGAGCAAGCCAGTAAGCAGTGTTCCTCCATGGCCTGTGCTCCAGCTCCTGTCTCCAGGTTCCTGCCCCGAGTTCCTACCTTGGGTTCCCTGATGAACTGTGCCCTGAGAGATGTAAGATAAAATAAACCCTTTCATCCCCAAGTTGGTATTGGTTAGAGTATTTTGTTGTAACAATGGAGACACAAACTAGGATACCTGGCTCCTGGTGTTACATCAGAATTTATATACTCACAAATAAGGGATTGGTGCTACAATCCACTAATGAGGGAAAACATACGTCGCTTGCTTTTCTCTTTGTGTTTCTTCACATAGTATAACAGTCTCTAGCTCCATCCATTTACCTGAAAATTTCATAATTTCATCTTTTCTTACTGCTGAGTAGAACTCCACTGAGTAGGTGTACCGCATTTTCATTAACCATTCTTAGCACTGAAAAATAAATGTTTTCCAAGTTAGGATGGTATTGTAGTTTGCTTTCTGTTACTGTGATAAATGCAATGACCAAAAGCAATGATGAGGAAAGGGTTTACTTTACCTTACAGGTATAGTCCATCATCAACGGAAGCCAAGGCAGGAACCTGGAGCAGGAACTGAAGCGGAGACCATGAAGGAACATTATTTACTGGCTAGCCTACACCCCTGGCCTCCTCGGCTACCTTTCTTACACAGCCCAGGCCCACCTGCCTGGGGATGGCACTGTCCGCAGTGGGCAGGGCTCTCACATAAATTAGCAGTTATTAAAATGCTTCACTGGGAGCTGGAGAGATGGTTTAGGGGTAGCACTGGCTACTCTTGCAGGGGACCCATGTTCAGTTCCCAGCAAGCATGTGGCAGCTAACAACTGTAATTCCTGTATCAGGGTCTCTGATGTCTTCTGGCATTGGAGGGCATTGTACAGCACTGGTGCACTTAACACATGCAGACAAAATGCTTGTACACTTAAAATTTTAAAATTTAAAATAAAAACTGGGCATGGTGGTGCATGCCTTTAGTCCCAGCACTTGAGAGGCAGAGGGAAGTGGATCTCTGTGAGTTCAAGGCCAGCCTGGTTTTCTACTTATATACAATCATAGCTGATATATATATATATATATATTCCTGTAGAATACATTAAAAGCTCTACATAAAATTAATAACAATGAAATAAAGGTTTGATTTGATTTGCAGGAGTCTGGTGGTTGAATAGCCTCACTATGTAGTTAATGACCTGCTCCCATAGCCACAACCTCACAGTCTTTGAATTTATGTTTCTCTTACAGAAAAATGACATATCACAATGTGAAGATTTTTATAGCTACTTTTGGATGTTAAATATTTTATTGCTGTGTACACTACTTAAGGATAAGTAAATAAATGCTACAACTCAGAAAACAAAGGAAGAATTTTAATTCCATTGTCCAAATTCCTTTAAAGAATTTATTAATAATTTTCCAATTACTAGAGCACTAAGCTGTAGACTACAAGTATTTATACTTTCATCTAACTCATAATACATTGTATCCTTTGAAAGATTTAGTTGACCATCTTATTTATTATATTCACAGCAAACAATGGACCAAGCATCATTATAGAGAGATGTGGACCAATGGCTGCTTGCACACTGTTTTGAACCTAAGAATCCCTCATGTAACTACTGGCATGCATTTTTGCTAAGGCATCCTTAAAAATAGAAATACTTATATAATAATCTTCTGGGAGGGATCATCTACTTCCAGACTAGAACTGTACCTCAGTTGATAGAGTGCTTTCCCAGCATGCACAAAACCTTAAGTTCAATCCCAAACATCACGTAAACTGCGAGTGATGGTGTATCCCTAAAATCCCAGCACTAGGTCATGGAAGTAAGAGGACCAGAAGTTTAAGGTCATCCTCAGCTACATAATGAGTTTGAGGCCAGCCTGGGCTACATGAGATTCTGTATAAATAAAGACTAGAATAGAATAATAAAATAAAACAGTTCTCTACTTCTAAGATACAATGGAAGAACAGGGAGAGAATAAACATTCCCATTGCAAAAGGAAGAAACGGAAATAGAGAAGAATAGTCAGCTCAAAGCAAGACTAACACCCAGCAAAGTGGATATTACACTCAAAGATGCAAGTCCAGCAAGCTGTACGCACAGCCAGAGCCCTGGGCAGCCCTGCTCTTGTAGCTCTTCTGAGATACATGCCGTTGTCTCAGATGGCATGCTAGTATCCGTAGCTTCCTAAGGCTAGTGCTGTATGCTATTGGCAGCTCTTCCTTTCTGGATTCCTAGATACAGATATACACACAGCTCTACCACACACCACCCCACTCTCTATAGCAGTGCCACCAAGTTCTGCCTGGCTTCTCGGGCTTTCCTTTGAATTCTTGGAGGAAGCTGCTGTGACCCCATAGTTGACCTCATGACCTGTACAGGCACTTGCAGAAGTAGCAGCACATAGACACTACCAAGATCTACTGCTGTCATGAGCTGGACCTAGGCCTGGTAGACCATGGAGCACTTGGCCAGAGGAAGGCAGCAGAATCCTGAGGCAGCCTGGGAGAATGCCAGACATTGTCTATTTTTTGAAACAATTCTATCCTTTTAAGCCTCTGGTCCTTCTATGGCAGGGATGGCCTCAAATATTTCTGAGCTGTTTTCAAGCAGCTTTTACAATTGTTCTGATGATTAGTATGTATACTAATCTATCCATTCTCTTTTCTCCTCCTCCTCCTCTTCCTTCTCCTCCTCCTCCTCCTCTTCCTCCTCCTCCTCCTCCCCCTTCTCCCCTTCATTCTTCCCCTCCCCCTTGTCTTCTCCTTATGTTTTTAGACAGGATCTTTAGCTATAGCTTAGGCTTCCCTCAAGCTCATGTTCCCCCTTCTAAGTGTTTGGATTACAAATGTGTGCCACCATGCCCAGCTTTTCATGCTAATCTCTTTATCAAGTGATTGCTTGGATGTACACTTACATACCTCCCACTCCTTCTCTAGCCAAACTAACACTTTGATAAATATTTTCTGCTTTAACTCCTGAGTCTCGCTGTAATCTTACTAAGAGTGGTCAGTAATAACCATAGCACAGCCTGAATGCTTCTCAGTTCAGTTTCTTTACTGAATACCCTAGGTCATGGCTTTTAAATTTGACCTTTGTCTAAGCTCTAAGGTAGACCATGAACACAGTGCAGCAAATTCTTTGTAATGTCAGAGATCCATGATGTTGTCATATGCATCGGCAGTTTGTTCCTTTCAGTTGCTGAAAATAAGATGGATGACTATTCAGCTTCCACAAGGATCGTCATTTCCATTTGGGACTAGATCCTTAGTCTGTTCATCTTGAGTCCAGAGTCTTGCCTAATCCTCAGCTTACCAGGTTAGGCTTTTTATAGCTTGACCCTCCAAACTCTTTAAACCTCTGCCTGTTACTTAATCCCAAATTCACTTGCACATTTTCTTATTATAGCAACTGCCTAATCCCTTGGTGTCAATTTTTTGGTATTAGCCTATTTGTCATTGCTACAACATGATATTTGAGGCAGGAACTTTATAAAGAGAGGAGGTTTATCTAATCCATGGTTTTGAAGGATGAAGGAACAAAATGGATCTGAGGTATGATAGAAGGAAAAGGAAGGGACATGAGAAGGGAAAGAAGCCCCTCTGGAACCGAGTTTGCGTTTCCTGCTGAATGAGAGTTAAGAATGTTTGGGGCTGATGAGATGGCTCAGCAGTTAAGAACACTGGCTGTTCTTGCAGAAGACCTGGGTTCGAATCCCAGCACCCACATGGCAGCTAACAACTGTCCGTAACTCCAGCCCCAGGGAATCTGACAGCCTCTTCTGACCTCTATGGGCATTGCACGACATGGGTGTACTTACCTACATGCAGGCAATACATGCATATACATAAAATAAAAATAATAAATAAAAAATAATTTAAGAAAAGAATGTTCAACACGGCTGATAAAGCCAAAATTGCCTGCAGATACAATGTGTGTTCTTCCTAAAGGTACCTCAAGCAAGGATGTTAAAAATAACAAATGAGCTAGCTTACTTAGGTCCAAAATGCCTGCAACCTTAAGTTTCAGCTTATTAACATCACTCTCTCATTCCTAAATTTAAAAACTGTACCTCACCTCATGAAACCATCTTACAATTTTATTCATAAAAGAAAATGCTTTAAGATAAAAATAAGTAAGCTAGCTTGTATATTTTTTTGTGGGAATCTTATAGCAGCTTTATATATAATTGTTCCAAATCCACACGCAAATGACTACTAAGGTGAACAGATGTAGAAGGTATGATATATTCATACAGAATTATATCACTCAGCAACTGAAAGGGATAAACTGCCAAAGTATGTGACAACATGGGTGAATCTCTGACATTATAGTGAACAAAATAAGCCAGATGCTACAGACTACATAGACATGACTATATATACCAAGTGGCTCATGTATTTTTACTTAACTTTTAAATTTTGCTTAAATTTAAAGCTTGCTTTATATTTAAACTTTGTAAATTGCATCCTTTGAGTAATGTAACTTAGAAACCCACAGGATCATAAACATGGTTTTATATAATGGTTCTATATAATGGGGTGTGTGTGTGTGTGAGAGAGAGAGAGAGAGAGAGAGAGAGAGAAATCATTGCAAAGACACGTAAACAAGACATTCTTGAGTAGACTATACCCATATCTTGGAATTGTGTACTGTCCTTTCCTGTATGACTCTTTATTTACATCTACATACTTAATAAATCTACTAGTGCTGCTTCGCTCTGGCTCATTCTGAATTTTTTTTGTGATATAATTAAGGATTCTGGGCTGGAGAGATGGCTCAGTGGTTAAGATCACTGGTTGTTCCTGCATAAGACCCAGGTTTGAATCCCAGCACCCACATGGCAGCTAACAACTGTCTGTAACTTCAGTTCCAGGGGATCTGACACCCTCTTCTGTTCTCTGAGGGCATTGCACAACACGGGTGCACTTACACACTTGCAGGCATACCACTCATACACATAAAATAATGAAAATAGATTCAAATTTTAAAAAAATTACAAATTCTGCTTTAGCTGAGTGAAGGTCCTCACTTCACTCAGGGGAGGGGGAGCTCCTCAGGCTGCTGTGACAATGTTAGGCTGTGTCTCCAGCCTCTGATGATGGTCTCATGGCAGAGAAGAACGCCATGAGAACTCAAGCAACAAGTGGTGATCACACAGCAAGCAGAAAGCCAAAGAACAATTCATCAAGCCCACACTGTGGGAACTAATTAGGATTCCAATGAAACTGCATTAATCTCTTCTAAGGGTAGTTCTCCCAATGACCTAACCACCTTCTCTAGGCTTCACATTATTGAGCTTTCACATTGGACCAACACATGGACCCTTGGGGGAACAAACCATAGTAGGACACAATGGAAAAACATCTCCTTGTGCAGCCTTCTTTAAATAGTTTATTAAAGGCATTGAGGAGTCTCAAAGTGAAAGCACCTGATAATACTTTTTAGCTGCGCATACTTCACAAAGCCCATTTCTTGTTTAATGATTTCTTCCACAGACAATTTTTTTCTCAAATATGTCTTTTTCTTTAATTTGTTGATTTTTTTGTGTGTATATCATACAGAACATCCCACACAATCTTATTCATCTATATACTGACTTCCTAAATGGCACCCTCCCATAGCCTTCCCCCACTGGAGCCCATATACTCTGTCATCCCTGTTACTGTTCACTGTGTTGTTGGCGTCCCCAGCCATTCCCCAGTGCTTGTCTGTCTGCTGAATCTAGTCAGCCTATCTAGAGATCCTTGTTTTAGGAAGATCAGCTGTTACTCATCTAGCAGCAACCAGTTGTCAATATTCATTTAGATAAGATTGGGGTTTGCTGTTCATTTTCCCAGTTTTATGCTGGGTTACTGCCTGTGAGTCTTTTTGGCCACCCTGGCCAATAACTCAAAGGAAGGTATCTCCTGACTGGCATTGTTTCCTGTTATGGAGCCTTTAGCTATACATATGGACTCTTAAAAATTGTATTGACCCCATTAATCTTTGGTTATACATTCCTTTTGGGTGTTTAAGACCAAACAATTGGCCCAGATAAACCAATTTATTTTTACTCTTAAGGTCCTTTGAGGATCTGATCCTCAGGGATAACATAGGCTTGGGAGTAGCCCCTGGCTCCATTCTTTTACCATTCCATTTATGTGAAGATAAGTCAAAAATCCTACTTGACCATGGCTGGCTTCACTTGGAAGCTTGGAGGAAATGTTTCCTCTATGTTGACCCTCCTCTGTACACTGGACACTGGTCCAGGTCCATCTGGTGGGGTCTCCATGGCCTCCTTGATCAAGAGGACAGGTGACTCACCACAGTTACAGGACATTTTGAGAGATGCTCATAGTCCCCTCGAACTTAGTCGACCTAGGAGGGAAAGGAGCAAAAACTGTCCTTTATGTCCCTCTGTCCAAATTAGCATAGGCCTCATTATATGGCTGTTAAACATCCAAGAAGGTTAGTTCCACCAGTCTGGTACTTTTAATTACTATGTGCCTTGTAGATAAAGCTTGAGTAAAGACCAAACACTCACAGATAAGCCTTACCTAGACATATATTACATTCTTTGATCTGGTTGTACATATAATTTGTCAGTAGGCTGTTGGACTAATATGATTCCCTCTTTTTCTTTCAAACTAGCTAGGCATTGTTTATCTCTCACATGGTCTAACCCTTCCACCATGGTTTCCCCATTTAAGGTGCCCCTGTTTTCCCCATTTCTCCCTTAAGAATACCCTTCTCCTATGGTCCCACCTCTCTTGAGCTCCTTTCCCTTTATCCCCTAGGTTCCTTGTATAACCCTTCCTTCCCCCTCCCCTTAAAATAACCTCATTTTTCTCCGTATCTCCCTTATTAACACTTGTCTCCTACTGTTCTTCTCTTTCAGATTCTTTCTTTTCCTTTACCTCCCTGGTTCCTTTTCATTATCCTGGTTCCTGTAGTTATGTCATAGATAAATTTTTAAATGCTGGTTTGGAATATCATGGGGATTCTATTTGAAAGAAATATAGATGAAAAGATTAAAGAAAAAAATTTACAAAAATTTCACAATTCAAAATTTCTTTCTTGATTCCTCTTTATTAATTTTTTAGGTTAGTATATAAAGTGATGGGCTTCATCACATGCTCAGACATAATGTGTCGTTATACATCTGTCCCACTCTACCACCACCTTCCCCAAATCTTTCTTGATTTCTTCAGGGTTTTTTCCAGTCTTACACTAATTTGCTCATTAGTAGACCTCATAAAGAGACTTAAAGAAGGTAACTTTAACAAATTTAGACACATCAAATAACTTCATTTCTTTTTCCTTAACTAAGATTGTTTGATGAGAATCTCTCAGACTTTTCCATTGAACATTAATTTTAGAAAATCCTATGACTACATTCTGTTTTGAGTATAATGCTTTTGTTTATTTAAAAACAGCTCTTTGCCTGAGTGCCTTCCTCCAATTAATTACACAGACAGCCTACTGTCTAGCTCAGTCCCACAGTGGGAATGCACTAGGGTAATAAATCCCTCATCTCTGCAGAAGTATTTGGCTCTTTCCAGAGCTGATCAAAGCTACAGTTAGCATATGGGAGCTGTCTATTAACATGAGGTCTGCGGGACTTTGGAAGGTATTTGGACATATGAGGCAAGAAAAGGGTACCTATCAGCTTACTCTCAGTAAGCTGAGCAAGCCTAAATGACTCAGACTTCTCCACCAACGATACTACCTAGAGCCAACATAAAGGCATATGATAAGGTAGGTCAGAGTTAGTAATGCAGGAGGGCCTACTTTATGGTGTAGACCAGGTAACCATCAGGAGCTGGAGCAGAGACAGGAAAGCCGTTTAAAATGCAAACTTTTGCCGCGTGTGATAGCACACGCCTTTAATCCCAGCACTCAGGAGGCAGAGGCAAGTGAATCTCTGTGAGTTCAAGGCCAGCCTGGTCTACATAGTGAGTTCCAGGCCAGCTGGGGCTACAGGGAGACCCTGTCTCAAAAAGACCAAAATAATAAATATAAGTACTTGCTGACTCCTGTTTTAAATGTATAGGGTTGGTTTTTCACTTGTCTATTTTTAGGCACACCATTTTTATTTTATTCATTTGACAAACATTTACCTTTTGCAAAGCATCATGCCCCAAATTCTGATAACATAGTAGACTGTATTTTCCAGGTCAACCACAAAATTAACTCCCAACCCCACAGACCTTTTCTTTCTTTGCTTTTCTTGTTCTTTCAAGCTTTGCTTTTGGTTTTGTTTTTTTAAGACAGGGCCTTCCTTTATAGCCCAGGCTGGCCTAGAACTCACTATGTGGCCCAAGCTGGCCTTGAACTCACGGCAATTCTCTACTTAGCCTCCCAAGCAATGGCAGCCCTGGCTGGCCTGGAATTCACTATGTAAGCCAGACTGGTCTCAAACTTGCAAAGATCTGCCTGCCCCTGCCTCCTAAATGCTGGGATTAAAGGCGTGTGCCACCATGTCTAGCTCCTTATGCCTTTCTTAAAAGCAGGGTTGCACTGCTACAGGGAGGTATGGTCTCTACTCTCCTCCTAGAAATTAGATGAGCTTTTGTGATCCTTGTGAACAATAGAGCACAGTGGAAGCAACACAGTGAAAACTTGCCAGACTAGGTCACACAGCGGGCGACAGTTCCCACCTTCCTCACTGCAGTTTCTCTTTGAAACTTTGAGCTATTATTCAAGCAGCTCTATAGCCCTGAGGCTGCCATGTTAAGAAGGAGCCCAAAATAGCCCACATAGAGAGACTAACAGGGAAGCCTCCAGACCCTGTAAATATTGATAGATACTGAGAAGTCCCAGCAGACCAGTTCTTGCCTCCATGGTACCAGCTCTGCCTTCTTTGAACGCAGCTATGTTCTAGATCCTAAGCCAGAGCTGTCCTCCATATGCTTCCCAAATTTCCAACTCACATAGATCATGAAGGGGAATGAAATGATTGCTCTCTGCAGTCACTAGATTTGACAGCTTCTGCTATCAGCCACTTGTACTTTGCTCTTTGACCAGTTTTACAAATGAAGCTACGAGCAAATCTCAGACCCGTTCTGGATTGCTACTGAGAGCCTCAGTAGTGTCTGATGACCAAAGAATTGAAAAGGAATGGAGTTTATGAATCATGGATAGTTACAGAAATCCCTACAGTCTTAAATCCAGAGCAATTTCAGTGTGTATTAGCATATTTACATTGTGAATAATGATAGCTTACATGATTATCTTCTAGGCTCATAACATTCCAGACAGGCAGGCAGTTTATCTAGTTTTGTAATTCTACTGGATCATTTATTTTGAAACAATTAAGAAGGCACCTTTCTCAAATTAATCAGTCAAACATACTTGTTTCAGGCTTAGCCTAGGTGGAGAAGCAGTGTAGGAAGTAAAACAGCAGAGAAAGGATGTAGAATGTACTCAACACCATCAAGAAGTTGGGAAGCTAAGTGGAAAGTTGCGGCAGGATAGCATACGCAGACATGGCTCACAGTAGTGAGGCGAGATTCTGAGTGCACAACATTCGTGTGTGTTCTGCTGCTGTGAGAGAACACTGACCAAAAGTAATCTAGGGGAGGAAAGGATTCACTTGGTTTACACTTCCAGATCACAGTCCATACTAAGGCAAACCAGGGCAGGAAATAAAAAGGAAACCATCAGGGAAGGCTGTTTGCCATCTCCCTTTCTGGCTCATGCTTAGCTAGCTTTCTTGTACAACTCAGGACCACCTGCCTAGGGATGGAGCCACCCATAGTGGGCTGTGCCCTCCTGCACCAATTAACAATCAAGACATCCCTCACAGACATGCCCACAGACTAATCTGTTAATGACAGTTACTCAACTGAAACTCTTTTCAAGCGATTCTAGGCTAGCACTTGGCAGTTAATGCTAACTTGGACAGTGTGTTAGCTTTCCATTATGGTGACAGAATACCGGAGGTAATTTCAATAGTGAGGCAGTAAAACATGTTAGCAGTGAGTAGTGGAGGAGACCTACCCACCTTAAGGCAACCAGGAGGAATAGTGTAAGAGAGGAGGGAGCTGAGTCTCAACATCCCATTCTAAGACACATCCCATTGACCCAATTTTCTTCTACTGGGCCTCAAATCCTTAAGATTCACATACTTCCCAGTAGCACCACAGGCCAGGGACCAAGCCTTTAGCATATTAGCATTTGGGAGACAGTTAAGATTCAAAACACAGTGGTTATGTATAAAGGAAGAGCTTTAACCCACGTCTGCCCTAAAGCATTCTTCAGCTGCAGACTGCCCTTACTCTGCATGCTGTTCATGGTTCTGACCTAACTCTTATAATAAAAATGTAATCTCTGATGGGTTGACTCTTGCATTCTCAGCACCTCAACCTTTGTCTGAAAAACCATAATGAAATAGAAAGCATTTCTGGACCATATGTTTTGCTAGAAAGTCTTCAAATTTCCAGAGCAGCATGACTCAAAATATGCTTTCTGGGACACTATTCTCATGAGATAACTTGCAAAAAGAAGAGAAACTTCTAATGAAATAAATCTTTGTACTGTGTCATCACAGTGTGCACCAATATACTGAAAGATCCAAGAATCCTTCAGCTACAAAATCTGCTTAACTTCGGTTAATCATTTCCCAAACTACTTTGAACATAGAAACTTCTTTCCTTTCTTCTCTCGTTTCTTCCTTTTTGCTGTTCTTACTTTTTTTCCATGTAATACTTATGAGAACATTTTAGGCACTGCTACTTAAGGGACAAAATGATAAAGTGAAGTGAGTTTTACCCATTCTTTTGTGTATTTATATATTTATTTATGTATGTATGAGTGTATTGCCTGCATTATGTAAGTGCACCTATGTCCTGCAATGCCCAAGGAGGTCAGAAGAGGGCATCAGATCCCCTGGAACTGTAGTTACAGATGGCTAATAGCCACCATGTGGGTGTTGGGAATCAAATCTGGGTCCTCTGCAAGAGCACTCAGTGCTTTTAACCACTGAGCCTTCTCTCCAGCCCCTTTTTGTGTCTTCTTAATTGTTACTTAATGTAACAGTAACTTGGACATTGTGCTGGTCAGTTTTTGCCAACTTGGCACAAAGCTAGACATACCTGGGAAGAAGAAAGATCAATTAAGGAATTTCCTCCACCAGATTGGCCTGTGGGTAAGCCCATGGGACATTGTCTTGATTTATAATTGATGTAGGAGGGACCAGCCCATTTTGAGTGGTATCATTCCTAAGCAGGTAGTTCTGGGCTCTATAAGAAATCTAGCTGAGGGAGCCAGAGGGAATAAGCCAGTAAGTAGCATTCCTCTGTGGTCTCTGATTCAGCTCCTGCCTCTAGGTTCCTGCCTTGAGTTCCTGCTCTAATTTTCCTCAACAATGGACTGTCACTTGGAAGGATAAAATTCAATAAACTCTTTCCTCCCCAAGTTGATTTTGGTCATGATATTCTTTGCAGCAACAGAAACCAAATTAAAACAGGCAGCTTTCCCGAGCTGTTCATCTGTAGAAGACAGATAACTCTAGTAAATGCTCTCAGGGAGTTGTGAGGTGATCAATAAATAGTAGACTTGTTTGCCTTTCTTTGGAAAGTTAACTTTCCCTCTTCAAAGGTGGGACCAAATACCATGTCTTTGATGGTATAAAAATGGCCAATTAGTCTTATAGAGAGAAGCTATGCTCCAGTGGAAATGAAATGTGGCTGAAGTTTTCTTCTTGCTAGAATTCCTTCATTGACCAGGTTGGAAAAGTAGAAGTATGCAGTGTTTAGGTCCTTAGCTTCTAGATCCAAACTGCTTGGACTCGAATTCCATTTCACCACTTACTAGATGTCCATCCTAGGGAAGTCACTTAACTCTCTGCACATCAGTTTTATGCCTTTAAAGGGGATAAAGTTATAGCTTCATCCTAAGATTATAAGTATTAAATAATACATCCACTAGTGTTCGGAACACGACATGACATATGTCAGCTATTATTGGAGTTTTATAAATACAGAGGTAGAAAGTTGAGGTAATAGCTAGTCCCATGTTCTATCTAAATTAACCAAATGTTTGAGGCAGAATTACTTTGGTGTTCTGTGGGCACTCTACTTTCCTTTCTGTTGCTGCAGTAAAACACTCTGGCCAAAAGCAACTTAAGGAAGGAAAGAGTTTATTTGGATTACTCCTCCAGGTCACAATCCATCATTGAGGAAGGTCGGTGCAGGAGTTCAGGCAGGAACTGACGTAGAAACCATGGGGGAAATGCCGCTTCCCCAGGATCATCTCCCTAGGGATGGTACTGCCCACAGTGGGCTGGGCCCTCTTACATCAATTAATAATTAAGACGATACCTCACAGACAAGCCCACGGACCAATCTGATCAGAGAAATCTCTCAATTGAGACTCCCTCTGCAGGTGACTCTAGGTTGTACCAAGTTGACAGTTGAAGCTAACTGGGACAACTGGATTTTCCTTTCAGAATGATGTCAATTTTCCATTTAGTTCCCTCAGACCTTCCCTCTGCGATGCTACTGCCACCATGACCTTCCTGGATCACTGTCATTTCTCTGCCATGTCCTTTTAGACTCTCCAAATCGTAAAGGACTCAC
Organism: Nannospalax galili; assembly: GCF_000622305.1. Taxonomy (NCBI): domain Eukaryota; kingdom Metazoa; phylum Chordata; class Mammalia; order Rodentia; family Spalacidae; genus Nannospalax; species Nannospalax galili. The sequence continues at coordinate 1,431,004 of NW_008349529.1, forward strand.
TAAATCAGACACATTTTGCAGTTTTACTTAGATGTACTCTTTTAGACCTCATGGAGTATGGTGATGTCTTTGTCATGCAAAATAATAAAGGGAATCTTGGCTGATCGTGGTAATCATCATGGATATACAGTCTTAGAGAGCTGGTAGGATATAGACTGGGGCCCATGAAAATTTCACAAGGTTGAAATCAGGGCAAAGCTCAGCATGTGGGATGAGCTGGAAGACAGTTCTTAGCACAGTAGTTATTAATATCTGCTAAGGAACCTGACCTTTGTTGCTGTAAACAAGAGCAGATAATTACATGTTCATTCTAAGAGCAATGCTGAAACCAAAATTGAGGCATTTGTCAAAGGGGACAGAAAAGTAATTTGTACTAAAATGAAACATGGAGTTTTACTCTTAGTATCTGACACCTCTGGCCCTTGTCAAGGAGAATTTGTGACTTTAGATAATGATTATAATTAGCATTCTTGTCCATCAGGACACTTACTCTCTTGTTTTCTAGAGGAGGAGGTGCAAAGCACTGTGGTGTAGACAAATAACTTTGGGGGAAGACTTTTTTCCCCTCCCCTTTTCTTGCATGAGTTTATTCTTCCTTTTGCCTCAATTATATATCCAAGATAAAACCCTTGAGTCAGAGTAACCTTTAAAGGCAGTCCCAGGCAAATAAGGCAATACCTTCTAGCACTGGAACCGTTCTCTTTGCCGTAGATCCACAGACAGGTGCGAAAATACACGGACCTGAAAGGGAGCATCAGAACAAGGTTTGTTTTTAGTTATAGTCTCACCGTGGGGTCCACACACTCCATTTTGATCCTGAAGGCAAGATATTTTTTCAGGACAGTAATTCATTAGAATTACTAATGTGTAAGGGATTCTTTGAACCTAATTGACGTTTTTTCCCTCTGACCCTTGTAGGTGCACACAAAAATGTAGAATGATGGGGAAATGATGCCAGTAAATGAAATGAATACAGGGACCAGTCACTTCTAAGTCAAGTTCATCATCCTTCATGGTTATGTTATCATCACTTCAGCTTCCTTTCCCTCTGCTTCCTCTTAGGTTACATGAAAACTTGGATGGAATCAGCAAAATAACTGATTTTCATCCAAGTCAAATGGTCATCAGGGATCATCTCCACTAATGCCTCTACACAGTTACAGAACCAGACCTTTGCACTTTGTGCTAATAAACAGTGCCGTTGAAGAACTAGGCCAAGGATCCTCAGCAGCTGCGACCTGCCAGGCAGGATGGTTTTTGTCATGTCGGTAATATGAAGGAGTAAAGGAGAAAATGCCTCTCTGAAATAAAAATTTATTTTTAAATATTTTAATATTTTATCTATTATTTTTATTTTATGTTCATGAAGCTATCTCCTGTATGTATGTACGGGCACCTGTATGATGCAATGCCTACGGAGGTCAAAAGAGAGCTTCCAGTTCCCAGGAACTGGAGTTACGGATGGTTGTTAGCTGCCACGTGAGTGCTGGGAATCGAACCTGGGACCTCTGCAAGAGCAGTCAGTGCTCTTCACCCTGAGTCATCTCTCCTGTCCCCTAAAATAAAAATTGAAATGCTGAATAGTATTCTAAAATTTAAACAGTGCACCAAGACTCTGAAGTGCCTCTCAGTCTTATAAATTAATTGGCACATGAACCAAGAACTATTAAAGTAGAAGATAAATGCAAGTAGTTCAATACAAGTCTTCTAGATAATCTAGGAAATGAAATCTAAGGTGGATTTGATGGAAACTAAGTAGATTATAGGCAAGGTGGGATCAACTGGGTAAATACTGGACAGTGGATGGATACCTGGTCTGTTTCACAAAGAATGTCAATCAACTGCTTAGCTCAAGCAAAGATGTAGTGAAAGGATGATTAAGATGAGGCTGATGATGTCAGAGTGTGGGTGTCTGTTTTCTAGGTACTGGGAAACCATCAAAGGGCAAAATGGTTTACAGTCAAACTTAGTGTAAGAAAGAAATATAGAACTTGCTTTAAACAGGGATAGGAGCCTGTTTATTGGCAGGCTTGGGCACGCTGGGAAGATCTGCCTGACTTCTGCCAACCTTACAGGCATGGGGAAGGAGCAGCTGGGGCTGATTGGAGAGAGCATGATTTGGGGGCACATAGACCTGGCTTCCAATGACAGCCTAGCTACTTTGGTATTGTTTGACTTTGGGCATTTCCTTTATGCTTCTCCTACTCGATTTGCCCATCTGTAAAGTGGAGATCCAGAATCTAACCCACAATGTTGTTAGGAGCAATTAGAGGGGGTAGCTGTCTATGAGGTGCAGTTGTTTTATCTTTACTGCAAATATTGCCATTACCAGCAATCTCACGAACAAGCTTAAATACTGTGGCTCGGTCAAGTCTGGTGTGTGTGTGTGTGTGTGTGTGTGTGTGTGTGTGTTGTGTGTGTGTGCACGTGTGTATGCAGTTGCACAGGCTGGTGTGAGCATGCTTGGGGCAGAGGAGGCCGTTGGGTACTCTGCTCTTTCTCTCTCTGCCTCATTACACTCATTACACAGTGAGAGACACAGGGTCTTTGTTGCACCTGGAGCTCACTGTTTTTTCCACTGGCTGGCCAGCGAGACCCAGTGATCCTCCTGTCTCTGTCCTCCAACAGCACTGGGGTTATAGACCCAAACAGTCACATGGTCATGTTCAGCTTACATGGGTGCTGGGGATCTAAGTTCAGGTCCTCACGCTTGAACAGCAAATGCTCTTACCCACTGAGCCATCTCCTCAGCCCCACTTTTTATTTTTAACCATAATTTCCCCTCCAAAATGATAAACACATCTTGTCAGCAATGAGCAACAAAGCCATTTTTATTTGATGAGTGTTGAGAGGTTCTAGGTAGAGATGATGGCAGCCTTGAGGGAAAAGTACTCTGCAACCTGGATGAAGGCAGCAACGGGACCTTTATCTTTCTTCCAATATCCTTGGCTTGGTTTCATCCACAGAATGTAGAAAGGGTTACCTTCACATCAGTTCTTGAGACCCTTTGGTTTATAAAAGCAGTTGGGGTGGGGTGGGGAGGAGAGCATAAACAGCTCCATGGCTGGTTTCAAGTTCACAATCTTCACCATGCTAACTGGGTACCATGGTACAAACTGCTTAGACTCTACAAGCATCCACTTTTCAAATAAGGATGATAATGCTTTGTGGGTTGCTGTAGGAATTAAGGGAGCTGATGTGCAGGAGAAACCTAGTTTCAAATAAGCCCTCCACATGCGTTAGCAATGCTTTATACTTTTTCCTTCCTCTCATCCTTCCTTCGCCTCCTTCATTTCAGAAAGACCATGACCCTGCATAGCCTATGAGAGTGGGATTAGAAGAAATTGTTGGTACTTCTCACTCCCCATAGAGCCTTAGCTGTCATCTGTTGACTACATGGCTTCTCTCCTGTTGGAAGTTGGGGTGACAGTCAAACCAGGTTCTGTGCTCATGAATCAGAATAAAAACTATAGATGATGATTCCATGGATGAAGATAAAGCAAAGTTAAACACCAGATCTTAGGAAATTGCTTTGGAACCTGGAGAAGGGTACCAAGTAAGTGCTCATGAAAAGTTAGGAAAAGAAAAGTTCTCAAAGGTTGGAGGAAAACATAACAAATAAACTACAGCTGGAGCCAGCAGCTTTCCTGGGTAACTTTGGTGGTGCCCACTTCACCTTGACTCCCCCAGCCTCATTCACCCACCCAGCTCCCCTACCCCACCTCTCCTCTTAGCAGGGGAACTGGCACATTTCTTGCCTTGGCACCCCAGACCTCTGGACTGACCTCTTGGCTCAAACGCCCCATGGCTTCCTGATCCTTTGCAGCCAGACCAATCCAATTCTTCCCTGTAGTCCCTAGGAGCCCACAGGGCCTCTCCCCACCCCCACCTCCCTTTGTATTTCTGGGTGGCACAGCCACCAGCTTCTTGGGGCCAGCATTTTTCCTGGGTACATTGAGCACCCATTGTGCCTTGACTCCCCCAGCCTCATTCACCCTCCCAGCTCCCCCACTCCATCTCTCCTCCTAGCAGGGAGACTGGCCCATTTCTTGTCTTGGTACCCCAGACCCTTGAATGACCTCTTGGCCCTGAATCCCCACTGCTTCCTGATCCTTTGCATCCAGACCAACCCAATCCCTCCCTGAGGTCCCCAGAAGCCCTTGGGGCCCCTTTCAGCCCTCACCCCCACCTCCCTTTGCATCCCTGGGCAGCACAGCCAATAGCTTCCTGGGGCCAGCATCTTTCGTGGGCCCTGCTCCCAGGCCGGTCCAGCCCCCAAATTGCTGAGGCTAGCATCTTTCTTGGAGTGATCCAGACCTTAGGAGAAAGCCTGAGAGCATCTGATCCTCATTGGGCCTGGGCCTCTGTGGGACTTCCTGAGCAGCAAGACAAAATAAATTTGCCACGCTAATATAAAATCAAGAGAGAAAACCTGAAGTCTAGACCAATTAGAAACGACAGGAGAAAGCTTCACCAGTATGATGAATGAGATAGAAAACAGAATATCAAGACTGGAAGATAAAGTGGACAAATGAGACCACTCAGTGGTGGTGCACACCTGTAATCCCAGCACTTGGGAGGCAGAGGCAGACAGATCTTTGTGAGTTCAAGTCCAACATGGTCGACATAGAGAGTTCCAGGACAGTTGGGACTACAGGGAGACCCTGTCTCAAGAAGACCAAAAATAAAAATAAAACATAAGAATGGAATATGCAGGAATTGTGTAACACCATAAAAAGACCAAATTTACAAATCATACACATACAGTAAGGAGAAGAATTTCAGGATAATGGTATGGACCACATCTTCAACAGAATTGTAGAAGAAAATTTCCCCAAATTAAAGAAAGACATGGCCATACAAATACAAGAAGCACATAGAACACCAAATAGACAGGACCAGAAAAGAAACTCTCCACTGCACATCATAGTAAAAACACTAAATGTACAGAACAAAGAGACAATACTGAAAGCTGCAAAAGAAAAATAACAAGTAACATATAAAGGAAAACTCACAGGATTACAGCTGACTTTTCAGTGCAGACTATGAAAACCAGAAGAGCCTGGACCAAAGTATTCCGAGTTCTAAATGAACACAGATGCCAACCCAGATTACTTTACCTAGCCAAAATGTCTATTATAGTCAAAAGGGAAAGAAAAATCTTCCATGACATAAATAAGCTGAGAGAATTCATGTCCACAAAACAAGCCCTTCAGAAAGTTCTTGAAGCCATACAAAGAGCTGACAAAAGGAACGACTATACCCAAGAGGTTACAGAAAGAAATTTAATGAAGGTATAAGTATGGAAATGCACAGCTACACCAAGAATATGAACAGAAATAAAAATGACAGGAATCAATACAAATCTTTCATTAATAACTTTAAATAACAATGGGCTGAACTCCCCAGTCAAAAGACACAGACTAGTGGAATGGATTAAGAAACAAAACCCATCTTTTTGTTGTCTGCGAGAAACTGACCTCACTTTCAAGGACAGGCACTATATTAAGGTGAAAGGATGGAAAAACAATATACCAAGCGAATGAGACTAAGAAAAAAGCAGGCGTAGCAATTCTAATATCTGACAAAATAGACTTTAAACTAAAACTAATCAGAAGAGATAAAGAGGGCCACATCATTCTGATCAAAGGAACAATTAACCAAGAAGATATTACAAGCATGAACATATATTCACCAAACTCTGGTGCACCCAAATTCATAAAAACAACACTACAGGACTTTAAGACCCAGATTAATCCCAACTCATTAATAGTAGGGGACTTCAATACCCCATTGTCTCCATTAGATATGTCAACAGGACAGAGAATTAAAAGAGAGACATCTGAAGTAAACAATACCTTAAATCAAATGGACCTAACAGACATCTACTGGATATTCCACTGAAGCACCAAAGAATATACTTTCTATTCAGTGCCCCATGGAACTTTCTCCAAAGCTGACCATATACTGGGACACAAAACAAACCTCAACAAATACAAAGATTGAAATAATTCCATGCATTCTATCAGACTACAATGAAACAAAGCTTAAAATCAACACTGGAAGAAACTCTAGTAACTACATGAACACGTGGAGATTAAACAACACATTCCTGAATAATGAATGGGTCAAAGGAGAAATTAAGAAAGAAATAAAAGTATTCCTGGAACTAAATGCAAAGGATAATACATCACAACAAAACCTTTGGGACGTGTGGAAAGCAGTCCTTAGAGGGAAGTTTATAGTTCTAAGTGAATTCATTAAAAAATCAGAAAGAACACAAATAAATGATTTAACTTTACAACTCAAGACACTTGAAAAGCAACAACAAATGAAACCCAAACCCAGCAGACAAGAAGAAACAACAAAAACCAGAGAAGAAATTAATAAAATAGAAATAAAGAAAACAATACAAAGAAATAATGAATCCAAGAGCTGGTTCTTTGAAAAGATAAAAAAGATTGACAGACAGCTAGCCCAGTTAGCCAAAAGAAAGAAAAAGCACCTCCAAATCAACAAAATCAGAGATAAAAGGGGAAACATCACAACAGACACCAAAAAGATTCAGAACATTATATGGGAATACTTTAAAAACCTAGATGCTACTAAATTTGAAAGCTAAATGAAATGGACAGATATCTAAAAGCATGGGAACCACCAAAACTAAACCAAGAAGAGATCAACAGCTTAAACAGACCCATAACACATAAGGAAATTGAAACAGTAATACAAAACCTCTTGACTGAAAAAAGCCCAGGACCAGATGGATTTACAGCAGATTTCTACCAGACAGTTAAAGAAGATCTATATCCAATAGTACTTAATTTATTCAAAAAGATAGAAACAGAGGGATAACTTCTAAATTCCTTCTATGAAGCCACCATCACTCTAGGTAAAGATACAACCAAAAAAGAAAACTATAGATCCATATCCTTAATGAACATAGATGCAAAAATTCTCAACAAAATATTTGCAAA
>NW_008349529.1:1438193-1440060 GCF_000622305.1 Nannospalax galili
TCTCTCCTTAAGATATGATGGAGATGTTGGCATCTTTCCTGGGTAAGTCCTGTGGTGCCCACTGCATCTTGACTCTCCCAGCCTCCTTAATAAGACAAGAGAAGGAAATTAAAGGAGCAATAATTAGAAAAGAAGAGAGCAAATTTTCCCTTTTTGTAGACGATGTGATATATCTAAGAGATGCCAAAAATTCTACCAGAAAACTTCTAGAAATTATTAACACATTCAGTAAAGTCCCATGTTACAAAATTATTCTACAAAAGTCTGTAGCCTTTCTATATACCAATAATAAGCAATCAGAAAAAGAGTACATGGAAACACTACCCTTCACAATAGCTGAAAAATAAAATATCTCAGAATAAACCCGACCAAAGACATTGAAGACCTCTACAATGAAAAATTTAAATATTTAAAGAAAGAGATTGAGGAAGACGTCAAAAGATGGAAGGACTTCTCATGCTCATGGACTGGAAGAATTAATATTGTGACAATGACCATCCTACCAAAAACCCTTTATAGATTCATTGCAATGCCAACCAAAATCCCCATGATATTCTTCACAGAATTTGAAAAACCATCCTAATATTCATATGGAAACACAAAAGATCTCTGATAGCCAAAGCATCCCTGAGCACTAAGAGCAATACTGGAGAGATTACTATACTAGATTTTAAACTGTATTACAGAACTATACTTATTAAAACAACATGGTACTGTTACAAAAATAGACCTGTAGATGAATGTAACAAAATTGAAGACCCAAATATGAGTACATGCAATTTCAGTCACCTGATATTTGACAAAGGGGCCAACAACATTTTCACTGGAGGAAAGACAGTATATTCAGCAAATGGTGCTGGCAAAACTGGATCTCCACCTGTATAAGAATGAAACTAAAACCCTATCATTCACCTTACACAAAAGTCAACTCCAAATGGACCAAAGACCCCAGTGTAAAGCCTGAAACTCTGATATTGTTAGAAGAAAACATTGGCAATAACCTACAAGATAGGTGTAGGAAAGGATTTTCTAAACTGGACATCAATTGCTGTGCTGGATAGCTTTAGTGTCAACTTGACACACCTGGGTTGAGGGAGCCTCAGTTGGGGAATTTCCTCTATTGGACTGGCCTGTGGCCATGTCTGAGGGGCATCTTCTTGATGAGTGATGTGGGAAGGCCCAGCCCACTGTGGGTGGTGCCACCCCTGGGCAGGTGGGCCTATGTAGCATAAGAAAGCAGGCTAAGCAGGGGCCAGGGGAGCAAGCCAGTAAGTAGCGTTCCTCCATACCTTGTGCTCCTTCTTCTGCTTCCAGGTTCCTGCCCTGAGTTCCTACCTTGGGCTCCCTGATGAACTGCAACCTGAGAGATGTAAGCTGAATAAACCCTTTTCTCCCTAAGTTGGTATTGGTCAGAGTATTTTGTCACAGCAATGAAGAACAAACTAGGAAAATTGCTCAGGAAACAAGGTCAAGAATCAACGAATGGGACCTGATTAAAGTAAAAAGCTTCTGTACATCAAAAGAAGCAACCAAGGAAGGAAAGAGAAAACATATAGAATGGGAGAAAATATTCACCAGCGACACATCTGACAGAGGTTTAACATACAGAATATATAATGAATTCAAAAAACAAAGAATTAAGAAAGGAAGTAACCCAATTAAAAAATGGGCTAAGGAGTTGAACAGAGAGTTCTCAAAAGATGGCTAAGAAGCATCTTAAAAGATGTTCAACATCACTAGTAATTAGGGAAATACAAATTAAAACCATTTTAAGATTTCATTTTACCCCAGTAAGACTGGCTAAGATCAAGAGAATAAATGATACCAAATGTTGGAGAGGATGTGGGGAAAGGGGAAGGCTTATCCA
>NW_008349529.1:1440211-1509574 GCF_000622305.1 Nannospalax galili
CACTTGTACATCCATGTTTGTTGCTGCTCTTTTCACAATAGCTAAGAGATGGAAGCAACCTAAGTGTCCCTCAACTGATGAGTAGATACTGAAAATATGGTTCATTTTTACAATGGAGTTTTACTCAGCAGTAAAGAAAACATGAAATCATGAAATTTACAGGTAAATGGATGGAACTAGAAAGTGTTATACTAAGTGAAATAACATAGACTCATAAAAAATAAAACAATAAAATGACATATGTTCTCCCTCATATATGGATCCTAGCACCAAATCCTTATAAGAGAGTATGTATCAAGACATAACAACAGGAACCAGGATAATGAAAAGGAAAAGGGAGGTAAAGGAAAAAAAAGAATCTGAAAGAGAAGAACACTAGGAAACAGGCATTAATAAGGGAGATATGGATAAAAATGGGGTTATTTTAAGGGGGGGGAGGGAGGATTATATAAGGAATCTTAGGGATAAATGGAAAGAAGTAGCTCAAGAGAGGTGGGACCATAGGAGAACAGTATTATTGAGGGAGAAATGTGGAAAATGGGGGGTACTTTAAATGGGGCAACCATGGTGGAAGGCTTAGACAATGTGAGAGATAAATAATGCCTAGCTAGTTTAAAAAAAAAAAAAAAGAAAGAAAAAACAGAGGGAACCACATTAGTCCAAAAACTACTGTCAAATTATACATGCAACTAGCTCAAGGAATATAATATATGTTGAGGCAAGGTTTATCTGAGAACATTGTTCTTTGCCCAAGCTTTATCTACATAGTAGATGGTAATTAAAAGTACCAGAGCTAACTGGTGGAGCTAACCTTGGATGTTTAACAAGCATCCTTTGAGGCCTATACTAATTTAATCAGAGGGACAAAAGGACAGTTTTTGCTCCTTGCCCTACAGGGGACTATGGAACATCTCTCACAATGTCCTGTAACTGTGGTGAGTCACCTGTCCTCTTGATCAAGGAGGCCATGGAAACCCCACCAAATGGACTTGAACCAGTGTCCAATCTACAAAGAGGAGGGTCAACACAGAGGAATCATTTCCTCCAAGCTTCCAAGTGAAGCCAGCCATGGTCGAGTAGGACCTTTGACTTATCTTCACATAGACGGAACTGGTAAAAGAAAGGAGCCAGGGCCTCCTCCCAAGCCCATGTTACCCCTGGTAACAGATCCTCAAACGACCTTAAAAGTAAAAATAAATTGGTTTATCTGGGCCAACTGTATGGTCTTAAACACCCAAAACAAAAGTATAACCAAAGATTAAAGTGATCAATATAATTCTTTAAGAGTTCATGTGTATAGCTAAAGGCTACATCCTCACAGACAGTAAATCAGCATAAAACTGGGAAAATGAACAGCAGACCCCAATCTTATCTAAAGGAATATTGGCAACTGATTGCTGCTACATGAGGAAGAGCTGATTTTCTTAAAACAAGGATCTCTAGTTAGGCTGACTAGATTCAGCAGATGGACAAGCACTGGAGAATGGCTGGGGGCACCGACAACACAGTGGACAGTAACATGGATGAAAGAGGATATGGGCTCCAGTGGAGGTCGGGGGGAGGCTATGGGAGGGTGCCATTTGGGATGTGGGTGTATAGATGAATAAGATTGTTTAGGATGTTCTGTATGAAATACACACGAAAAAAATGAACAAATTTTTTAAATGAGCTATATTTGAGGAAGAAGCATAAAAATTTGCTTCACGCTAATTAGTAGAGGTGAAAAACATTACCATTGAATTTACCTGATGCTTTTATATCCATGCTCAGATGCCAAGCATCTCAGAAAGTAATTGACTATGACTAGTAATAATCAGATACATAGATATTAGAGACACATGTGCAAACATCTAAGTGTTAGTAGCATTAAAAAATGAGTTTTTCTGTATGAAACAGTATTATTTTCAAATGAAATGAAGATCTTTTTTAAAGGTTAAAACCTCATTCAATTTTATGTATTATAGGATTTATACTGAGTTCAAAATTATATAACTGTATTAACTCAACTGTGAACCTAAAAATTTACAGCCAGTTTTGAAAGTGATGCATCTTTGCTCTGCAAATTTTTATTGACTATGTTAATGCTGTAATGAAATGCTTCTAGTCATGTGGTTATTAAGTAATTAAGAAATAAATAAATAAATTATAAGGAAATATTTTATTTGTGTGGAGGTGGGGGTGCATGTTCTCATGTGGAGACCAGAAGACAGCCTCTGGTGTCATTCTCAGGAGTCATCTATCTTTTTTCCTTGAGACAAGGTCTCTTATTGGCTGGGAGCTCAGCTCAATAGACAGGGAGCCCCAGGGATCCTTCTGCCTTGACTATCCCTAGGATTGGAATTATGTGTGTTTTCACACTCTGTTTTTTTAGGTGGACTCTGGAGCTAGAGGTCCTCTTGCTTACAAGGCAAGCGCTTTACCGATGAAGACCTCTTCCCAGCCCCCAAGGAAATATTTTAAATAAGGATTTTCTAATTTATTAACTAGAGAATGGACTTTTTTTCTTCTTCTTCAGTCGGTGGCTCTTATACAATCACTGTATTCTAAGAGATGAGCCATATTTCTTTTACAGATACCACATATAAAAAGAAATTAGGCAGCTACATATTCTGGGGGCCTATGAGGAATTGGCTATCCAGTGCAGCTACCACATAAAACAGCAGTAGTACCTTTGCTTCCTGTGGTTGTTCAAATACCACCCAGCTTTCAAAACTGACTGAATGACTAGTTGTGAGCACGTAGTGAACAGAGGTGAATGCCTTAATTGGCTATTAATGTATGACCATGTCTATTCTTAGAAATTCCTAGTGTTTGGATACCTAGCTCAAAAATAGAGTCTGGATTCTGTGGATTTTTCTATCACACATAAAACCAGGAGAGCTGATGGGTAATACTTGGATCACAATGCCATTTCTGGAAAACCCCAGTTATGTTTGTTACTGCTTTAAAAAGTTGTTCTCGAAAAGGTGCTTGGTAACCCAAGTTATCTTACATGTTAATAATGCACCCATTAGGAAACTTCCACAATTGTAACTCAGTGTCTAAGCTAAATACCTCCTCAGTTGGGTAGTCTGTACAGTGTTTCTGGTATTCATATTAAATCCATTGAATGGAATTGTAGAATGATCCTGACAATGGGTTGAACCAGTTTGGGAGGGATTCAGATGTTACAGGATACGAAGCATGCAATTTGAAGAATTGTAATGGTGATTATTTTTAAATTCTGTATGCTATTTAGTCATTGATAAGTTTCAAACTGAAAGTCCACTAAACACATAATCAAAAGAACTATGTATTGTTAATATAGTAAGATGACTTGATAATTCTTCCAACCAGATAGAGAAGGGTAAAATAATCACCATGAATTAGATCACGACTCGCTCTTGTACTGTCCTTACAACCTGAGAACCAAGACCCATTCCATCACTCAGAAGTCCCCCAGCCTAAACTATAAGCCTTATGTTTTAGGCTTGGTCAGTGTCCCATGGAAAAAGTTCTAAGCCATGGAAACAATGTGCCCCTGTGGAATTTCCTTAACAGTACATGGTTGCTTCTCCCTCCTACTGTGGATGACATCCCTTTGGTATGTCACAAAGACCATGAGAGACTTGATAATTAAAAACAAACACTTTGGTTTGAATCCAGTCACAATGCCCCAAATTAGGCTGGCTCTGAAATAGCAGCTGAGCCTCCTGTTCAATTTGGCCCCAACTCTGCCCAGACGGAGACTCCTCTGTTTCCACTAGGACACGCCAGGAACAAAAACTCCATCCATCTGAATGAGCTCTGGATAATTTTAGCACCGGGGAAGATGAAAAGGAAAGAACTCATGTGGTTTCAGAGCCATGGATTTACATGTAAGATGTGGAATGGCATGGTCAGTTTCACCACTGTCCTGTATTGCACGAGGCACCAAATACTAAGAAAAAAATAACCCACGCTTCACGCTGAGCTTCCTATGTCAAGTCAACAATATTCACCAGAGTGCTGGGTACAGGGGCTCACAACTGTAATCCCAGCACTAGGGAGGCAGAGGCAGGAGGAATAAAAACTACTGTGTCCCCATTCCCAGATGATGGAAACAGCATTAAATGACAGGATAACTCACATTTGTGTTCTTTTTAAAAGATGAAGAGCAGTTAGTTTTTTCCAAGAGCAGCATGTCTTCCAGTAATGTGACTGAGAAGCTCAAGTAACCAATGGTAGCCAAGTTATTTTTGTTATTAAGATTTCATGTCAACATATGAAATACAGTGGTTCATTTTTCTAGATGTTAGAGAGGAGAAGAGGACCAAGGAAACAAGCAAAGAAGCCAAGTGATGTGTGACTTCCTGAAGTACCTGTTTCTAGTTGGATGCTGGTGGAGAGGGCCGTGAGGCATCTCTTTATCTCTATCCAAGATAAAATTCTAACAGCAAATGGGGGCAATTCACTATAAGCAGAGACATTTGTTGCTGATGCAGCTGCATTTTTTGCCGTTTTTGTGGTACTAGGTGTGCTAATTAGTTTCTGTTTTCAACTTGACACAACCTTAAGTCACCTGGGAAGAGGGAACCTCAGTTAAAAATTTTCCTTGATCAGATTGGCCTATGGTCATGTCTGTGAGAGATTATCTTGAATGATGATTGGTGTGCCAGGGCCCAGCCCCAAGTAGGTAGAAAATGAGCTGAACATCAGTCAGAGAGCAAGCCAGTAAGCAGCATTCCTCTATGGTTTCTGCTTCAGTTCCTCCTTGAGTTCCTGTCCTTTCTTCAATAATGAACCGTGACCTGGAAATCATAAGTTGAGATAAACCTTTTTCTCTCTTAAGCTATGTTTGGTCAGAGTGCTTTATCACAGCAACAGAAAAGCAAACTAGGAATTGGGATTGGACTCAAAGCATCGGGCCCTCACACTGACTGGGCAGCTGTTGTACTAAGCCACATTCCAAGCAAGCAGAGGTAAAGAATGTAGTCCAAGGTAAGCAACTAAGAGCAGCAAAAAACAACAGAAAGTTGATAATGAAGAAATTGATGCCTCAGAACTGCAGGAAAAAATAACCTAGTAACACTTTATCAATACAGAGCTTTCTGTGTGGGGTAAAGTAAGAAGAGTTACACAAAACACAAGTTTCGGTGTTCATTGTAATAGCCTTCTGAAATATGAGATCTGTGTTGGAGGGGGAGTGATGTATTTTAAAAGTCACTCCAACAGAAAAGGTTACATTATTTAAAATTTAGACATCTTGAAATTATGTTCAGTGTTGAATTCTCAGACTTTTCTGAATTAGTAATAAAGAAGCAGTGATAATTGTTAAATCATGGGTACAGATGCCAGCCCAGGTTCATATTCCAGCTATGCCACTTACTATCTGTGTGACCCTCTATCTCAACCTCCCTAAGCTTCAGTTCCTCAATGACATGTTCATTTTCCTTAAAATCAGATCAGCACATGATCTGTGATACCTACACTAGAAAAAACTTGAGTCATATATTGATCCTATTAGAGAATTTTTGTTTTCAACTTTTTTTTCTAAAGGTAATATTGGTCAGGTAAAATAGCCCAGAAGGTAAGGGTACGTGCTGCCAAGTCTGACTACTGGATCCCCAGGACCCACATAGTAGGACAGAATTGACTTCCACAAGTTGTCCTCTGACCTCTACTTTTGTACCATAGAACCTCCCCCCACACAAAAATAAATGTCATATTGAGCCTATTGGATTTGACAAATAATAATTTTCGGAAAATTTGTTGCACCAGTTGTAGGATGAATAGCCCTGGGTGTTATGGAGACTCAAGTAAGAAAGAGCTCAGACAAAAATTGGTGGTTTAATGTATTATTTTGTGCTTTCCAATTCTCACTGGCTGTAAGATAAAATTGAGTAGAGACAAAACATCCCATATAAGTTCCAGGGAAGACCTTGGCAGAGAAGGCAGTAGTGAGGGGCTGGGTGGCCCTAGCTTCCATTCTCTAGGAAGCACAGCTAACAAAACCAGTCAGAACTCAGCATCCTCTGGATACCAAATCAAACTGACTCTGACTCTTTAGAGTGTGGCCTGGAGGAGGGCAGTGGCTACCTACTTAGCATCTTCTCTGGAGGTAATTGATAAGAGTATGGTTCTATTAGTGGGTTAGGAAACTCTGGAAACAGAGTGGATGGTCAATAGGGTAACACAAGTCCCAAGATAAGGGCAGCAACTGGGTAACCAGTGTAATAACAAGAGAGACGGAAGTTCTTCTCTCTCCAGTGGGAATCGGGAAGAGACCGATATGAGAAAGGTGAGAGACCTGCGGATCAGGAGGAAGAAGCAGGATGGGGAATGAGTGGTATCCAGGTGGACTTGGGTTTCAAGGAGGGAGATCTGGACATTAATAAGGAATCATAGAATAGAAGAAGGCAATGCTTATGTATGGTTTGAGACCTTCTACAACCATATGTTTGTATCCAAGAGAGATGGTTCCAAAACCCAACCTCCTCAAATAGCAGACTCCAAGGAAATTCAAATCACCTATATAATAGCGCAGTATTTACATACAACCTGTCTGCATCCTTCTATATGGTTTTAATAATCTCTAGATCACTTGTACAAGGCAAATCCTATGTAAATCACTGTGCTAAATTGTTTAGGGAATAAGGAAAGAAAAGAAAGTAGTCTGCATGTTCAGCATAATCACAGTTTCCCCTGAACATTTTCACTCCACAGTTGGCCAAATCTGCAGCTGAGGGACCCACAGACCTGAAGAGCCCAACTCCACACATTCATCTTTGGTACATTCATGAGGAAATGCCTGTCTGCTACATGAGCTTATATTTTACCTCATATAAAATTCTGAGTAATTACAGCTCAAAGATACTGATTGAAAAACATATTCTGAAAAACATTTCTACTATGTACTCATTGTGTGATGAAAGGAACCAATTGCGTAGCTTCTTTCTGCTTATTTTAACCCGTATACAAAACATGGGATTAACAAGAGTATTGGTACTAATGTTAGCTATCTAACAAGGTTGCTCTAAGAATTAAAGGTGATAACAACTTCTTAATAAAGTCTAAGAAGTGGCCCTAGGCCTGCCTAATGTATTGTAAATCCTCAATCCACATTAACCACTTAGCATTAATACTGCCTAGCTAGAATAATTTGCAGCTGAAATAATGGTGACTTCCCAAGTGCGGTCACTGCCAGCAGCAGCCACTCCTCTGTTCTCATGGGTGCTGCTCCTTCGTTCTCATGGGCGTCGAGGCTGCTCCTCCGCTCGCCCTAGGCTGAGGCCACTCTTCTGCCTGCCGAGTGCTGAGGCAGCTCTTCTGCTCACCCGGTGCTGCCTTCTGTCATCACTGCTTCTGCCCAGTCCCAGACCCCAGGGCTGGTGAGGAGACTGTGTCAGCAGAGCCACATTCACAAACAGGAGACCAGGTTCAGTGACACAGATCTGGTTTATTGCAGGAAGGGTAGTGGTCCAATCATAGCACAGCAAGTAGGATACCTTATTAGCATAACAGATTTAGCATTCTATTAGCATAACAGATTTAACGTCCTATCACAGAATAGCAGGTAGGACGCCTCATTAGCATACTGGGTTTCAGATTACAGAGCCTGGATTTCTGGAAACCATGTGACCCTGACTGTTGCAATATCTAAGTGTTGCAATTTTGGATTCCAAGGGTGGTGATTAGGGAGCGGTGAGCTCTAGGCATCAGTCTCATGATCTGCCAATGGGAGCAAATAAGACTTTCACCTTAGGCTCAAGCTTGTCTCCCACACCCAAGCAGATGTAGCTCCAGAAACCTGAGCTGGGATTTGGATTCAGAACCCCCTCTGTACTTGTCATATGAATTTGGGAGGGAGCAATACCACTGTGACTTCAGTAGACTATGACTTCAAAAGGAAAAGGATGCCCTTCATACCACCTCCCGCTCCAAATCCTTTCCATTTGGATATCCCCAACCAGTGTTGACTTTCCTTTTGAGCACTCTCAGGGAGATAGAATTCACAGTGGATGGTTTTGAAGGTAAGCCGTGGGAGGACTAAAAAGCAAGAGTAAGTTTTCATGGCTTTAAATGAGAATACAGAAGCATGGTGGAAATTGAAGATGGGCAAAGGCTAGAATGCATTTATTAGCCAAGCTGAGGCAGAAGTATGACCAGAAGAGAAACAAATGAATGAAGGCCTAGTTCTGAAGGAGGGAGAATCACAGCACAAGAAAAGAGAAGGAAGAGGAAAGAAGGGTCATTCTCCTCTTGCGGGCTGGGCAAGAGGTGGAACAACTACACAGTCAGGTGGACCTCTGATAGGACTTTGAAGGGAGTCAATATCTATAAACCTTCAGTTGCTTAGTTAAGCTAGAGGCAAGGCTGTGTGCTGTGATGGAGAGGAGCAGAGACAGAGTAGGAAATGTTGAGTGCATTGTTACAGTCTGAAATAACCACAGGGAGGTGGCAGATGGGATGTTGAATCAGTGTACAGAAGGATGTGAAAACTGAGATTCAAAGACTGAGTTTTTAGATTCTGCAATCTGTGCTGCTGGTGCCAATCACGATCCCCAACAGACAGAGCCCTGAACAGTATAACCTGAGTGCTGAAATTTTAGATCAGATGTTCCAAGATCTGACATCCTTAAAGAGCAAATGTCTGAAGATCATAATCCCAAAAGATAAAAACCTCAAACATTAAAATCCCCAAAGCTGGACTCCCCTAAACCACAATTCTTATTCAAACAAAAAGGCTATAGCAGAGGGGATGGGAGAAAGAGAGAGAAAACCGAATTCTAAAGGATTAATTCATTTTCAGTTGGATGCAGGGTACTGCCAAGTTACTCAGCCATATATTACTTCTACCCAGTCACATATGACACCATGCTTGCCATAAAAAAACCTTCCATCATAAATTGAAAAGAACACACAAACGTGACTTGCTGCATCAAGGACACTTGCCAATACAGAGTTTCATACAAGGTCAAAAAAAAATCAAACGAAAAAAAAAAACCTTACATTAAATGATGAAGCTATTTTTGGGAAAGTAATTGCCTATCAAATCAGACTTCATATATTTGCCAATAAATCTGACAGAAAACTAGTGCATGTTTCACTTCGGATAATGGAGAGTTGTATTGGTCAGTTTTCTATCACTGGGACACAAATCCCTTGAGATAAGTTAAAAAGAAGAAAGGTTTATTTTAGCTCTTGGTTTCCAGAGTTCTAGTGAACAGTTATTTGTCCTGTTGTTTTAGGCCTGTTGTGATATACCCCGTCATGGTGGGAGCTTGCTCATGGTTTCAGAGATTCTAGGAAATGGGTGTTTGGGCCTGTTGCTTTGGGCCTGTGGTGGTACACTCTGTCACAGTAGCAGCCTCCTCATCTTGTGGCAAACACAAATCAGAAAAAGACAGAGGGGCCAGAGTTCTAATATCCCCTTCAGTGGCACACCCTCAGTTGACCAGACTTCCTCTTATGAGGCCCCACCTTGCAGAGGTTCCATTACCTCCTAATAGCTACATAGTCTAGGGACAGTGTCTTCAACTAATGAGCCTGTTGGGGACATTCAAGATCCAAACTATAACAATAGTATATTCAAAACTGTCTCTGCTGAGTTTTATCAAATGTATAAAATTTATGCTCCTGCTGGATTTGACTATTCTAGAAGTTATCTGCTCATTTAGGTATTAATGATTGGGAAAAACAAAGTACTTCATAAAATTTATTTGAAAAATTAGTGGACTTTTAAGGAAAAAAGAATTTCAATTGAACTACTACACTGTAATAACAATTTGGAATTAGTTGCATTCAAGGTTCTCAAAACTGAATTTCAAAGTGTTACTAATAAATTTTGTTTTTGCTACTCAACCCAAGACATTTAGTGAAATATTCAGATGAGTAGATTGGCCACAAAATGCAACAATATATAACATTTCAGTTTAAAAAATGTGTCATTTGTGGGACTGAAGCGATGACTCACTGGTTAAGAACACTTATTGCTCTTGCAGGGGACCCAGGTTCAATTCTCAGCATCTACATTTTGGCTAACAACCATCCATAACTCCAGTTCTAGGGAATCTGATGTCCTCTTCTGACCTCTGCAAGCTTTGCACAAAATAAGTGCACTTATACACATGCAGGCAAAACACTCATACACATAAAAATAATTTTTAAAAATGTGTCATTTATTTCCATTGATATTCTTTCCAGCTGATGGAAATATCAGGAGCTTGTAATGAATTGGAGCCTCAACTTATCTAAAGCCAGCAAAGTCACCAATTCAAAATTATCAAGAGCTTGGAAGGATCAGAAGAGCATGTCTGTGTTGCCGTCCAGCCACCAACAAATCTGTGGTCTGTAGAATGAACACAGAATAGTTTTCCACATACCCAGAACATCACAAAAAAATGCTGGAGAAGATAGGGAAACTCACTGTGGGGAGTTCATGCTAGTGTACAGCAAATCATAGATGCATTTCACAATGAGCAGTATCATGTTTAGAACAGATGTGAATGTATTCTCTAAGACCCATGTAAGGAACTCTTCATTGTGATTCAAGACTTCAAAGTCCAGTTAACGGTCAGTTAGGGTATGCCTCATACAATAGTCTAAAACGTATCTAGGGACTGGAGAGATGGCTCAGTAGTTTAGAGCACTGGCTGCTCTTGCAGAGGACCTGAGTTCGATTCCCAGGACCCACATGGCAGCTAACAACTGTCCGTAACTCCAGTTCCAAGGGATCTGATGTTGTCTTCTGACCTTCATGGGCATTCTGCAACAAGTGCACTTATAAACACATGCAAGTAAAGCACTCATACACATAAAATAAAAATAATAAAATATTTTTTAAAACATATCTAGCATACTTTGTCATCTTTGAAAATTTCTTTTTAGGTTTTTGTTTTGTTTCTGTTTTTCTTTCCACCATTATTTTAAATTGTCAGAATTATTTTGTGCAGCTCACCATACTATTTATTTTGTATAAATGTTATTTTTAAAAAAGATTTTATTCATTTTTATTTTATGTGTATGAGTGTTTGGCCTGCATGCATGTAAGTGAACATGGGTACTATGCCCACAGAGGCCAGAAGAGGGCATTGGATCCCTTGAAACTGGAGTTATGGACAGTTGTTAACTGTCATGTCAGTGTTAGGAACTGAACCTGGATCCTCTGCAAGACCAGCCAGTGCTCTTAACTGCTAAGCTATGTCTCTGGCCCAGAGATATAAATTATTAGGGCTATCATTTTTAATGTATTTTTTGCAAATAGTAATGGTGAGGAACTAAATCTCTGATAAGCAGACAGGGCCACTGATAAGTAACAATGATAGAATACTTCGTTCTTCCACCAGAACAAAGGTTTGAGACTCTGTGAAAACATTATCACAGTGTGTACTTAGCACTACAAACAACAATATTGAAACTCTTTCAATATATGAAGATATAGCCTGTGTATATCTGCATTTGTGAAAGATAAACTGTTTCAAGGTCTTGATTCATTGGGTGACTGAATGAATATACAGTGGTGACCAACTGACTGAGTCGTCTATCACCATAGTGTTTTAGATGACCTGCATTTATAAGGCTGGGTACACAAATTGCTAACCATAGTAATACCTACCTATATATTTCACTTGATTTTTGACTTCTTTGTTTGTTTGGTGTTGGGAATTGACATTTCACTTTTTTTAGCAGAGTTGGAAATTATATTAAAGATATTTTCATATAGGTCTAAGCAGGAGGGTTAAGAAAAAAGAGATGCTCAGAAGAAGGTCACACTGAGAGTTTGGTTGTAGGCTTCTCAAAGACAAATGACATCTCATTGGTTTTGCAATAGTCATATGCAAGATTTTGGAGGTGTTTGAAGTGGCTATCTTATCACCAGGTGGTTCCTGAGGGGTACCTGACAGGATTACAATTGGTAAGGTAAAATTCTAGCCCACTGCGATACAGGAAGGTAGGCTATCTTTACTGAAATCAAAGTTAAGTTTCATTTGAGATTCTTGGGCATTGTCTCAGGAAAGGAATGAGGTCCTAACCCAAGGTCATAGGCATTTAGGCCTTGGGCCCAGGTAATTGACATTTAAAAAAAATAATTTGTATGAAATAAGCCCATCTGAGCCTTTAATTCATTAATCATAAGGGTTGTTGAAGGCAGAGAGTCCATTTCTTCTTTAGTTTCTTCCATGCTGGATATGAATGTAGACCCTACCCAACCAGGGATCAAGCAGTTCAGCCTGTCTAAACTGAGAGAGAAATGAGAGACCTTGCAGACCAGAGGGCCATTGTTCAAAGGAAATCTGGAAGAAAGGAAACCATGTAAACAAAAAAATATGGAATAGTTGCTATAAGTAAAATTAGCACCCAAAGTAGTAGAACGTCTTTATCATGGGGTGTCTGGTAATCATGATGTTAGTAAGTCATTAAAACATAAGGCGGGGGGGAGGGGTGTCTGGATAGGTGGCTCGGTGGTTAAGATCACTGGCTGTTCTTGCAGAAGACCCGGGTTTGAATCGCAGCATCCACATGGCAGCTAACAACTGTCTGTAACTCCAGTCCCAGGGGATCCGACAGCCTCTTCTGACCTCTGTGGGCATTGCACGACATGGGTGCACTTACCTACATGCAGGCAATACACACATACATATAAAATAAAAATAATAAATAAAAAATTTTAAAAAACATAAGGCAGAAATCTGACAGAACTTTAATTTGGGTATATAAATCTTGGAGGACTGGGACACGTAGTGCCCCTTGTTAGGTGTATGCACAGCACTCCTATAATAATGGTAGGGGACTAAATCTCTGACATGCAGACTGAATCACTGGTAAGTAATAAAGATAGAAAACTTCTTTCTTCCACCTGATACTAAGGCTTTTTCTCCTGCCTGCAGGGCAGGGCCTTTTCTTGTTGAATAGTCTAGACCAGTTTAGATAAGACCAAGGCCAGCCTTGGATAAAGCCCTCCTGGGGGTTAACTGTCATGTCAGTTGGATTTTCAGTTTCTGAGTCCCCTCTCCACTGGTGGAGAGCTTTTTACTTTGTGTGTATGTATGTGTGTGTGTTTTTACTTTTAATAAAGTCTGTTACCGATTACTTTCTGTTGTGTCTGAGCATTTTCCTGCCTTTTAATTTTTTAATTAGTGGAGAAAACAAACCTGAACATGACCCCTAGGTGGTAACAATGGCACAGGTTTCTCTTCTTAAAATGTTAAAAGCCATCAGGTCTGAGGGAAATAATTACAAAGAATTCAAATATTTTTCTGTCAAAAGAATGATCACAGGAATGCAACCTTCGTAATATTATTTTGTAATTTCATTCACCCTGTAAAACTTAGTTCATGATAAGGAATTCAAATCTTTTAATCCCCCCCACCACCTTGTAAAACTATTGTTTACACAAGGCCCTGCTGCATGCCAGGAACTTAATGGCCCAGAGAAGCTGACCCCTTCCTCTTTCCTTCATTGCCTTTCACACATTCTTTTAAAACTAGCCAACCATGAAAGACTATGAGGTCAGAACCCAGCCACTGGGGAAAAAACACAGTACTCATGGGTTAGATAAAAACCTATCAAATTTCCTGTTCACTGTGCTTGTCTACTACTAGAATGAGGCAACACAGCCTTTTGCAAAAGTAAAAGCTACCTTGCTGAGTTCCTTTAGCTTTGCTCACATGTTCTTTGTGAGGTATTGGTAGAGTCCTTGGGGACCACAGACTTTATTTCTAATAGGGCTTATAATACAGAAATCTTTTAAAAATCAGTTTAGTTTTTGAGCTTAGGAGTAAGATCCACTTCACTTTTGACCTATTCCTTTATGAATACACTTGGCCTGTACTTAACTGTTAGAACTACAGCTGACATCAGAACACTTGTTTATACGTAAAAACGTAGGCATGTTATTTTCACTTTTTTATTGTGGGAAGGGGCTTGTTGAACTATCTCAGCTAAACTAATCTAGCCTAAGTTACTCCATTTTGCCCAAAGCAGCCATTTCAGAAGTGCCCTTTACCCTACTTATAAAAGATACCTAGAAGGGAGAAGCAATTTTGAATTCCAAGAAAGGGCCTGACCACATGCCATAGGGTATTGTAATCTAGGCCAGGCCTCTCGCTTCTGTAAACCTTCTTCACTTATCTATAATTATCCAAGGCCAGGCCCACAGTTCACTAACCGCTTATCTAGCTTCTGTAAACCTGCTTTGCTTACCCAAGCCGGAGTCCGTGCAATAACTGATGGTTGACTGGTAAATTTGAAGTTTGCTATGTTCAAATTTTGCTGTGTTGCATAAACCTGATTGGCCCACCTGTTCTGCTTTCTGTATTCCCATAAATATTCTGGCTGACTGGTGTTCAAGGCTGCTTCTATTCCCAACATAGACAGCCTGGTCGACCGTAAATAAAAATTTTACCTTGCTGCTTTCAATTAAGTGATGTTGGTGATTTTTATTCAGAATCCGGCCTATAACACTTGTGAAGTCTTGTACATTTTACATTTATTTGTGTGTGTGTGTGTGTGTGTGTGTGTGTGCACATGAGAATGTGTCTATACAGAAGCATGCCACAGAATGTATGTGGAAGCCAGAGGACAGCTTGCAGGAGTTGGTTCTCTCCTTCTACCGTGTCAGTCCAAGGAATTGAACTCAGGCCCTCAAGCTTGGCAGCAAGCACCTTAATTCATTGAGCCTTCTTACCTGCCAATAGGTAGCCGTTTTTATATGATTCTCAAATACAAATTTTAAATGTAAATAAATGCCTTTAAATATTTTAATGTTCATTTTGATCTTTCAGAATTTGAGATTATTTTCATCATTCCATAATTAAGTGTTTAAGATTGCTTCTGTTGTGATCGTAGCCTAAACTCCACTGTTTCTATATGATTTCTTTGTTTTGCTGAGTAATACTATAAAAGAAACACCGAGTGATCATGTTTTGAAACCTTAGCGTCATTTGAACCATTCTTTACACAAATGAGTCTAGGAGATTCACCATCATTTATCTTTGAACTCTAACAATCGTTCTTCAAAATTAAAATTGCTGCTAATGTTTTAATTAGATATCTGTTCAAAACTTGGATTCTCTTATTAAGTGAAGTGAGTTATCTCTGAAAAGAATATTGGTTACATCAAGATTTGATTAATAAAAAGAATTTATCTGAAGTGAGGTTTGGAACTAGGCCACTGTCTGCCACAAGAAAGCCCTGGAGGTACCAAAGCAAGGGAAAGGAGAGTTCAGCTCAGATGCTAAAAAGCCAGGGTTAAATCATGTCTGCTGGCACAGGCTTGTAATCCCAGCTATCCAGGAATCTGAGGCAGGAGAATCTCCATTTCAAGGCCAGCTGGGTAACTCAGTGAGACCCTGTTTCAAAATAAAAATAGAAAAAAAAAAGAAAAGTGGAGACATAGTTCAGTTCACTTGCCCAGCATGTGTAAGCAAAATTCAATCCACGGTAGTTCCAAGGGAAACCAGGACTGGGGACATCCCTCAGCAGAGGAGGTTAGGATTGGAAGCTGCTGCCAGAGAAAGTAGAAAGCACGGAGAATCGCGGTATTAATAAACTGGAGTGGGATTTTCTGCCAGAAGTACTGTGAAAGGAAGCCTGTGGAGCCAATCAAGGTGCTAAAACACAGGACTGAAGTTGTGACGAGGTGTAGGGCTTTAACATGGTTTCCTGTGCCGGCCCTGCCACTGCTCACTAGCAGGGAGGTCTTTGCTTCCAGGCTAGTACTATTTCGGCTGCACAGTGGACACATGCTCCTGAGTGCATAGGGCTCAGTAAAGGCAGAGAGCGCGGTGTTTGCATTTCAATGGGCTGTACCCAGGCAGGGTTTCCCTGTTTCTGATCCCTGAGGACTCCCTGGGGATTGAAGAGCTGGTTGGATCACATCCCTGTTCCTTTTTAATTTATCAAGCCTACTTGGCTACCAGCAAGGAATGGACAGATTGCATACTGTCATCATTTAATCTTAGCACGAAAATTCAATTTTCTTGTCTCAGGATCAGAATTGGGAGTGGGTGGGAGAAATAAAACACCCCAAAGACACAGGGTGACCTGTCTCAGTGGTGTGACCTAGCCCATAAGCCAGCTAATGATACCGTCTGTCAGCTGGGCCCCAGGAGCTGCAGCCCAAGGGAGAGGAGCCCAACCTTGACAGATGGCAGTGACTTGGCTGATTACAGAGCTCAACCAGACCAGGCCTCTGCTTCATTCCCATCACCAAGGTCCCTTCTGAACATGAGCTGTTTATTTTAAAAAACACACTGATGCCTGCTTCTGTTCATCAGACTTACACGAAGATCAAAATGAACGTGGGCAGCTGTTGGATGTTTTTTCTCTTTTGCTACTGACTATTTGATTCAGTCTCATGTTAAGGAAATTCATAATCCATTTTACCCCATAATTATTCTGTATAAGTGGGAAATCAAATCGGAAGTGGCAAGAGAGAATGAGCGCCAGGAAAAGAAATTCAAACGGAAGCTGCTGTTGCTTAATGCTGTTTCTCAGCAAGAGAAATTCAGACTTTTGTATTGGCCCCTATAAAAAGAAACAGTAACCAAATTTAGCAAGCTGGTGGTTTCAAAGGAATAGCAGCCCAGGCACTGGCTTCTCCTTTGCCTTTCTGTTAGGGGAATCTCAGCTTCCCTTCTAGGAGTAATGAGCAAGTGGCTTCAGGCTATGTCCCCAAAGTCAGTGAACTTCACACCCAGATACAAGTAAACATTTAAGACTAGAGGGGGCAAGTACCGGGTGGTGCGGAGAATTTAAAAAAGGCGGGGGGGGGGCGGGGGCGGGGCTAGGAAGAAAAGCAATGCTGGAAAATGGTCGCAACCTCTGCAATCACGCAAAACCTCAGGGAGGAAAACGGTCACTCCAGGCTGCAGCTGTGAATGACCACATACCCCAGACCTCACTCAGATCCCTCCAGGCCAGGTCTCACGCTGTTTGGAAAAGTGACAGGGGTTATATTTTCACACCCAGCTGTTACCTTTTGACTTAGTGGACAAGAAACTGTGGCGGCTTCTCCAGCTATGGAGCCTGACTTATTTAGAACTCCCGAGTGCAGTGGCTGAGGGAGGAAGTGTGATATGGCAGGTGTTCTCAGCAGGCACACATTCCAGAACAAGTGAAGGAAGTGAGGTACCATATGAGGCACAGGCTTATTAGCTATGGAGAGGCTGTATAATCCTGCTGGCTGGCTGGGCTTCTTCTATGGTGACTCCTTTTGAGTGTAGTTCAGAAAAATAGCTCTTGTATTCTTGAAGGCTGCAGAAGGAATGGGAATAGCAGAGGGGACAAGAGGTTCCTTTCTGTGTGATGCTCCAGCTTAGACTTGGGTGGGTCATACCTGCTCCCTAAAGAAGCATAGTCTAGAGAAGAGAGCCTTGTCACATCTATAATTCTAGTACTTAGAAGGCTAAGGCAGGTTGATCATTGGGAGGATGAAGTTAGTCTGGGCTGTAGTGAATTTCAAGCCAGACTGGGCTGTCTAAAAAAAAGCCAAAAAACAAATATACATACATACATACATACATACATACATACATACATACATACGTACGTACGTACATACATGGAGGAGTATTCTGGACAGAGAATCCAGAGCTAGTTGACTTTAGAAGAGTCACTTCTGGTGTGTGTGTGTGTGTGTGTGTGTGTGAGAGAGAGAGGCCAAAAAACAAATATACATACATACATACATACATACATACGTACGTACGTACGTACGTACATACATGGAGGAGTATTCTGGACAGAGAATCCAGAGCTAGTTGACTTTAGAAGAGTCACTTCTGGTGTGTGTGTGTGTGTGTGTGTGTGTGAGAGAGAGAGAGAGAGAGAGAGAGAGAGAGAGAGGTGTATGTTAATGTCTGTGCATATTTGGAGGCCAGAGATCAATGTTGAATGACTTCCTCTATTGCTTTCCACCTCATTTTTTGAGACAGGGTCTTTCACTAAACTTGGAGTTCACCATTTTGACTAGACTAGCTGACTAGCCAGCTTCATGGGTCCTTCTGTCTCCACCCCATTCCCAGTGCTGAAGTTACAGATATGTACCACTGTGCTTAGATTTTACATAAGTGCTGTGGATCCAATTCAGGTCCTCGTGCTTACACAGCAAGCACTTTCCCACTGACCCATCTCCTCAAGCCCAGTTCTTTAACTTATTAATAACAGAGACTCCCACCAGAAGATCAGGCATTTTAAATACTGTCTCCAAGTATGATGAATTCATTCAAGAATTAATGGAAAATAGAGAATGAGATCCTGAGATAGTTCTATATCTCCTAGAATTATAGTGTACATCCTTCGTAGCACAGCTGCAGGTGGAAAGCTATGTGCAAATAATTCTTATCTTACCATCAGTAACATAACAAGATTCCAGCCAGCACTATCCCATGGAATTCACCACAGCGATGGAAATGTGTAATATCAACACAGTCCAAGACTATTGCAATTTTTCTCAAATATTTTTATTAATTCTTTGAAATTTTCATACACTGTATTTTGATCATATTTTCCCCCTTCCTCCCAGACCCACTCCCATTCAAGCCCCCCAACTTCATGTTTTGTTTTGTTTTTTTACTTTAAATAACCCATCGACTGCAATTTGTGCTGTCCATATATTCCTGCATGTG
This sequence comes from Nannospalax galili, assembly GCF_000622305.1. NCBI lineage: Eukaryota > Metazoa > Chordata > Mammalia > Rodentia > Spalacidae > Nannospalax > Nannospalax galili. The sequence goes on from NW_008349529.1 coordinate 1,458,802, forward strand.
GAGCCACCCACTGGAGAATGGTTGACCCCCCAGTGGCTACACCCTTAAAGAACACTGACTCTTCCTCCCCCAGAAGCCGCCTAGTGTCTACTTTCCAGTTAGGGGTGGAAGCTTGTGAACCCCTTCCTACTTCTGTGACAGAATCTTGCATCCAGTTTCTGGTCACTTAAATTATAGGTAATGTGACTGAAGGACTGGATTTTAAAATGTTTTTATTTTGATTCATATAAATTTAAACAAACACATACCCTCCCATTTTGGACAATGTACATACATCCCATCATATTCTACTCCAGCATGATGCCCTGTAGGGAAGGGGAACACTGGCCTTTCTACTCCCATCTCTACATGTCTGGGTATCTGAGAGCAAAAGTCAAGGCTGTATGACTCAGATTTCTTTGCTGTCAGGTTGAGATAGCAATGCCTACTTCTGGGCATTGCTGAGAATGGTAATATGAGTATGTGAACACCTCTGGGGAGCATAAAAATGTAAAAAAATGCAAGCTAGTACATGGGATAGAGAAAATACAGCAATTCTGAGAACATGATTAAATTGGAGAGGAGATTATAATGCTAAATACAAGAAATTAAAATAAATAAAAGGGGAGAACTAAAAGGCCGAAGAAGACAGAGCAGGTGGCAGTGGGAAGTGTGGGGAAGCCAAGGCTTTCAGTGTGTAGTGGGGACAGTGAGGGGCTGGAGGGCGTATCTTTGGGGAAGGTACTTCAGAGCAAAGATTACTCAGGACGAATATGGACAGAGGTCAATTGTGAATAGGAATAAACAGGAGAATCATGAAGTCAGCCTCACACTGTGATAATGAAATACTTGACACAGGTTACTTCTGAAGCAAAGAGGTTTATTTTGGCTTCCAGTAATATAGGATCAAGTCCAAGACTGACCGGGAACTGTCTATTAATTCAGCCTCTGGTGAAGGCTGTGTATCACAGCAGGAACATGTCAGAGTAGTAATTATCATTTACACCAGGAAGTAGAGAATGACTGGGAGGTCAGGATCCCACCATCTCCTTTGAGAGCATACGCTCTAAGCTCCTTTCGCTGGGGTCCATGGCACCTTTCGGCATGACTACTTGGTGACCAAATTTTTACATACGAGCCTTTGAAGATCACCATCAAACCATAGCAACTGCATTAGAACAATTTCTACTTACCTAACTACTTTCTAGAAAGTTATCTTCTAGAAAGGGATCTGAACATGACCCAGATAGGCCAACAGAACCAAGACTGTCTGTAATAATGTGGTTGTTCAGTATAGACGGGAGGCAGAAACACTAGGTTATTTGGGGGTGTACCCATATGACACCTTATGTTCACTCTAGTGTACACTCGAATACAGATGAGGACAGACTTCATCAAGAGGTGCTTGGAGCTTGAATGGGTAAGAGCAGGCAGCACAGTCCTGTGGAGACAGCACAACGGGGAAAATGTGACTTGACCTGGCTTGACACAAAGTCCTAACCTATTAGAAAAAGAAAGGATGCAAGAGGGAAGGAAGAACAACCGTGATGTTCTAACATTTGCCCAAAGTGACAGTTATATTGTCCTCTTCTTGTTTTACAGAATATGACCAAAAACTGGCCCTGGAGACTGCCTTGGCTCAAAGCCAAACACCACCATTAGTAGCAATGACTCTGAGGAGCAACAGACTCTCTTAATCACGTTTTTTTTTTTTTTTTTTTATTTTTTTTTTTTTTTTTTTTTTTTTTATTATGAGCCTATAACAGCACCTTCCTTAGGGGAGTGAGTTCAGTAACAGGTACAAATTAGCATAGTCACTAATACACAGAAAACACTAAAACTCTAAAGAACTCTTATGGTATATATTATGTCAAATTTTTCAACATACCACTCAAATTCAATGGGAAGTCATTCATGGGTGACTTTGAACACAGCAGCTAGAAACACTTCTGTCTATAGATCAATGATTTCTAAATTTTAGTTAGGGAGTAGGGGGTGGAGGAGGTTGCTCACTTCACAGTGGACAAGAAGCAGAGCTGAGTCAAGAAGCCAGGGACAAGATACTTTTAAGGACCCATTCCCAGTAATTAACTTCCTCCAGCTAGGTTCCAAGTACTGTGGTTTCTAGAACTTTCCAAAATAGAACTACACATGCGCCTCAGGAGGACATTTTCGTATTTAAACAGTCACATAGTCACCTATTATACTCTTTTGAAATATAAATCTGATTGCTCATTGCTCTACTGAAACCCCTCTACTAGTTTTGTATCATATGTACAACAAAATGCATAAACCTCATTTTAGAAACCTAGACATCATCCTCTTTCCTTTCTGTCTCATGTCTTTTTACTCTTTGTCAATGATATTGCCTTCCCAGATTTTCCTCAGACAGAAGGAGTACAACAGCATGTATGCTTATACCCAAGGGCCTTTTACTTTCTGATCTCTACCTGGAATCCTGGTCATGTCATTCAGGTATCACCTCTTTGGAGACAATCTTCCTGGACCCCTTCCCTAAAGTAGGACAACTTGTGGCTACTGTCTTAGCCTAACTCCTGTTTAGGAACAGGAGACCAGTAGGAATGGGGCACAGTGACAGTAGAGACTTGGACCAGAAGTGGAGTTGCTGAGAAGTAACCCCGGGGACATACTCTAATAACTGAGACGAGGTTTCCAAGAAAGAGAAGGATCAAGGATGACTTCTATGAAATGGCCTGAGTAACCCTTGATTGGTGGGCCCATTTGAGAAGATACTCAAGGAGCAGAATTGGTAGGGGAGGTTATGATTCAAGACTTCTGTTTCATTTAGAAGTATATTAAAAGTACAAGTAGAAATTCAAGATCGGTCCCTTGTATGTACTAGATTGTAAAACAAATCCTTTGTAATAGAGGACTTAAAGGAGAGCAATACAAATTCCTGGACCACACATATGCCCCATAGGAGTCTATGTAATGAAAGAGGTGCAAATCCTCAAGCCTAGTTGCTGAAAAGCAAGTTAGCTAAGGAATAGGCAGAAATACACGCTGTAAACCTTAGCTTGTTCTATCTCATGACTGTGAGAATTGGGGAGGTTTGTGTTAAAGTTGTGAACCGATTAATGCCCAGAGGCATTGGGTAGCTTGAAGACAAAAATGAAGAAAAAACTGCTTGACCTCCCTTCTCTGTATCATTGCAAGAAAACCAGCTAGAAAATTCACAGCATGCAGGCTAGGGGACTGTTTTCCATTTAACACAGAGAAACAGTCTTGACATTTTTAAAGCTATCCTATTATAAGATCTTAAGATGGATTGTAAAGCTGGGTATCTTTTAAGAACAATGAAGTATATTCCAGTGCTTGTAGCTAAGTCTTCAAGACATCTGAATTTCAGAGCATCTGACAAATGCCTTCACTGAATGAATGAGGTTAATGATGCAACAAGACACCTAGAAGTTCTTGACCATGTTATCAGTGTGTGAAGCAAACCACATCAAGCATTGGAGGGAACTCTGTAGGAATACAGAATTACTTTAATGAATCTCAGGGAAGTGTGGGGTCAAGCTCCTTCCCCTTCACCATCACCTAGCCAGGGAAACAATCCTTGCATCTTAACTCTCCCAGTTAACCTAGAGATCAAGAAGCAAATGCATCCTGTTCTTATAGACTGAGTAATGCACTTAACACTTCTAAGAACAAAAGAGACTGTATGTAATATTTACACATTCCTGTCATTATAGAAGCTGGTGTTCAACCTAAACATGAGAATCATATCTATCCTAGTGAAAGAACACAGATTGTGAATGAGTGTGATAAAGCCAGAAATGGTTTTTACAGGAATAAAATAATTAGCCCTTCTTTCCTTTTTTATTCATGAGATCTATCTGTCCAAAATATTTAACAAAAAATGATAAATGTTAGTGGATTCTAGCTTTCCATAATTCATTGTATTCATTAGACATCAATATCTGGATCTTTAATTTCTGAAGGTTTTTCAAAGATAGATTAAGATGCGATATGTACCCTTCTTATTATTCCTCTTCCTCTCTCTCCTCCTCCTCTTCCTCCTCTTCTTCCTCTTCTCCTTCTCCCTCACTGCTGCCACCTTTTTCTTCCTCCTTCTCCTCCTCCTTCTCCTCCTCCTCCTCCTCCTCCTCCTCCTCTTCTTCTTCTTCTTCTTCTTCTTCTTCTTTCTTCTTCTTCTTCTTCTTCTTCTTCTTCTTCTTCTTCTTCTTCTTCTTCCTCCTCCTCCTCTTCCTCCTCCTCCTTTTCTTTCTCCTTCTCCTCCTCCTCCGCCTCTCCCTCACTACCTTCTTCTTCTCCTCCTCCTCTCCCTCACCACCTTCTCCTCTTCCTCCTCCTCCTCCTCCTCCTCCTCCTCCTCTTCCTCTTCCTCCTTCTTCAAGACAGACTTCTTCTATAGCCTCAGCTGGCCTGGAATTTGCTTTGGAGACCAGGCTGGCCTTGATCTCACAGAGACTGTCTTGCCTCTGCCTGCAAGTGCTGGAACTAAAGGCATGTACTACCATGCCCCATAGATGTACTCTTTTTATCCCTCTGCCTATGAAATATAATAATGATATGGTATCAACTGTATGGAATTTGGCCCTAATCACACATGGTTTCCTGGATTTGGGGAGGGCTAAAGTATATAATCTGGGGAAGGCTAGGAAGAGAAGGCTTGATCCATGCTGGGTAAAGGCTTTCCAGTATGCATACCCTCAGGTCATTCATATACCTCAGGAACCCCTCAGTTATATCGGTAAGTAAGCTCAGTAAATTCATTGGTTCCCCAGTAAAACTTTAATCAAACATTTGTCTCGCACTAGAACCTTAAAAGGGAATAAGCATTGCTTAGCATCCCCAGGAAAAGAAGTCTCACAACAGATGGAAAATTTATTTGTTAGTGTTATTATGTCTCACAATTATTAAAAAAAGAAAATGAGAATGCAAAAGAGGTTAAAAGGATATGGGAATGGAGATATTTTCCAAAATAGAAAAAATGAGAAAGCCTAAGCAAGTGATGAAGGTCTGTTTAGGTTTGTTATGATATATAAAGGATGAGGCAAAAATAATATACACATAGTCTTAAAATTTCTAAGGTCATAGTTTAGTCAACTACTTCAAGGGACAAAATATATATCTAGTCAAGGTTTATCTGAGAACATTTGTTTTTTTTACCCAAGCTTTATGTACATAGCACATAGTAATTTAAAGTACCAGACTGGTGGAATAAACCTTATTAGATGTTTAACAGCCATAATGGGAGGCCTATACTAATCTGGTCAGAGGAACTTAAAGGACAGGTTTTGCCCCTTGCCTTCCAAGGTTGACTAAGTTCCAGGGGACTATGGAACATCTCTCAAAATGTTCTGTAAATGTGGTGAGTCACCTGTCCTCTTGTTCAGGGAGGACATGGAGACCCCATGAGATGGACTTGAACCAGTGTCCAGTCTACAAAAAGGAGGGTCAACTCAGAGGAAACATTTCCTCCATGCTTCCAAGTGAAGCCAGCCATGGTTGAGTAGGACCTTTGACCTATCTTCACACAGATAGAACTGGCAAAAGAAAGGAGCCAGGGGCTCCTCCCAAGCCTATGTGGCCCCTGAGGAACAGATCCTCAAATGACCCTAGGTGTAAAAATAAATTGATTTATTTGGGCCAACTGTATGATCTTAAACACCCAAAGGGAAAGTATAAACAAAGAGTGAAGATATCAGTATATTTCTTTAAAGTTCAAGGAATTACACTTCCCAGACATTAGGCTTAAGTCCATATAAAAAGTTATTTAGACAATTATTTTTCATTGGTGATTTTGTTCCTAATCAGAAAGTGTTGCTCAGATGTAAGATTTCAAATCTTGGTCTGCAATACTGTAGTGCCCACTTGTAGCTAACGGAGACAACCCGCTACTGTTTTAAAATGATGGCTAAATTTATTTTCTCCCCCTATGTAGAAGCTTTTGAGAGGGAAATGACACTGGTTCTAACCACTCCAGCAGGTATCAAAGTGCCTGAAAGCAAATCCTGAATCCATTACTCTCGAGTCCAGCCTTGGCAGACAAAAGAAAGATGAGGAGGAACCCAATAGAGGGATGCTTTTGGAAACTCTTGTCAAGAAATTCCAATGGCCTCTCACATGAACATTTGAAATTTGCCCTGTTTTGACTTTTTCTGGTCCTCTGTCTAGAACTTGTAATGCTAACTACTCTTGCCTTTACTTCTCCTTCACATTTCCTATTCACCAGTCAAGGACTTTCTTTTCCCCCCTACAGATAAGAGTTAGGCAATTTGGGAGTTTTTTAGATAGACCCACTGAAAGGATACCCCAATTGCCTCACCCTGTGTCCCTATTCAGCATGGAAGAAGCCAGAGTGATCCCCTATTGACAAGCTGGGTAACCCCTTCAGAGGACAGCATGATAAGAATAGGAGGTAGGAATTGGCTAAGCAGTTAGGGTAAAAAGACCTCAATGAAAAGTAACCAGTTTCTTGGCTAAAAGTCAAAATGTCCTTGGGCCTCTTAGCAACATACTCTGTTCCAAAGGCCAAAAATGTCAAAAGCATTTGGGAGCTCTTACCTAATCCTTAAAAGATTTCAGGGTTACCTCTTCAGAGGGGGAAATGTTAGAGTAGCAAAAAGCCCCATAAAAAAAGAAGAAAGAGTACATGAAGTTATCAGATAAAAGTGATGGGGAGATATGGGAGGAGTTGGAGGGGAGGGAGTAGGCATGGATTTGATCAAAACACCTTATATGCATGTATGAAATTCTCAATAAATTATTTTTCAAATGATATGGAATGTTTATGTAATACTTTACATACAAGGTAGCATTTTTCCATGTACCTGAAAACCCTAATCAGTTCATTTCCTAAAGGAAAACATTGTAGTCAACTTTGCATACCTGTAATATTGCAATGACTCTTGTTGGTATATGGGAAAGATACTGACTTCTTGTTTTTTGAGATGGCATGGAGAGTTGTGAGACAAGGTCTTGTTAAGTTGTCCAGACCTCAGACTCACAATCCTTCTACCTCAGCCTCCTGAGAGCTTGTATCTGGAATTATAGGTATGTGCTACCATACTTGGCAAGCTACTGCTTTTAATACTTGATATGTGCTGATTATAAACTTTGATAAGTTAGTTATAACTCTGACCAAATGTGAGTCAATTACATTCATTTCAAAGTAGTTAAACGTATCACCTGCAACTTCGGTCTTTTCCTTTCCAATAATTAAACCTTTTATTTTTTCTTTACTTTGTTGTCCAGGGCCTTCAGGTCAAGACAATGTTACATGATAATATGAGAACTGACATGGATGTTTTTAAACAAAACTGGGTCTAAGATTTGTCCCGAAAGTACAGTGTTTGTTGATTGTTAAAGGTATTTGCTTTACATTAACTTATAACATTACTTTTCTTACCCCTAAGGAGCTTTTCTCTACCCCCTCCCATTAATGAGTTTTATATTGATCAGTGCTTTTCAGCCTCTCTTGTATAATCACCTGTTCTTCCTTACTTGGTTTACTGAATTACTTTTTTCAGGAAATTTTATTGATTTTTATTTATATTTATGTGTATGTACCTGTTTGCCTGCATGTGTACCACCTGTGTGCTGTGCAAGAGACCAGAGAGGGTGTCAGATCCCCTGGAACTGGAATTGTGGGTGGTTGTGAGCTGCCCTGTGTGGATGCTCAAAAGCAAACTCAGGTCTTCTACAAAAGCAGCAAATGCTCTTAACCTCTAAGTCATGTCTCTAACCCTGGTTTACTGAATTACTTTGATAGATGTACTAATGTTAAAGTATCTTTGCATACATTGATCTTGATTTTTTTTTTGTAATTAACTATTTTTTAATGGAACTTTTGTACTTGCCATCATATTTGAAGCTACTTCTGCTTTGGGGCCTTTGGTCCCTCAGTTAAAATTTTTTCTCCTTGTTCTCTGAGTTAAATTCCTTTTTCTCCTCATTTTTCAAGCCACAGGACATTCTATTACCAGTCCCTAACTTTATTCTTTATTATTTCTCCCATTGTATTAGTCACTTTTCTGTTGTAATAAAACACTGTGACCAAGGGAACTTATAAAAGGAGGAATTTATTTGGTTTGGGATTCCAGAGAGATTAGATTAGAGTCAATAAGGGCAGGGGGAGACGCAGGCGGAGGTGGCTGGAACAGAAAATCAAGCAATCACATCTTCAAGCAGACACAGGAAGCAGAGAGCAAGGAATCTGACAAGGCTTAAGAACTCTCAAAGCCTGTTCCCAGTGATATGCTTCCTCCAGTAAGGCCACATGTCCTAAAACCTCCCCAAACAGTACCAACTGGGGACAAAATGTCCAAATACTTGGAGCCTATGGGGGACATTCTCATTCAAACCACCACACCCAGCCCATCAGTATTTTATATACTCCTGTCCTTAATTTCACTCACTATATACCACTATTGAAGCCATTTCATCAAGGTATCTATTGTCTGTCTTTTCCAAAGGGTGCAAGTAAAGAACCTGGAATATTGAGCTGAAAGATGCCATTGCTTCTTTCTGGATTTGTCACTTGATAACATGGACACATTTTTCTGGAACTTCTTAGAAGTACATTTTTCAGTTGACCAAACATAACAGAGCAGTTTTAGATATTCTCACACTTTCTAATTGCACAGGTCACAGTTGTTCATCGGACTACTGTGAATATTTACCACATGACAACTTTTACCAAATGAGAAAAAAGTAAAATTATACGTTCCTATCATATTCTGGGTAATCTGAAAAGCTGTGACCATGCTAAGCTATTTTTATAACCCATATTTCAAAAGCATAAATTGTATATTCTGTCAGTTTAGGTATTAAGTCCTCTAGTGTCCTGAACTGAGGTTTTTAAATATAAACTAAAAGCTAATACAGGTCCAAAAACCTGTTTGCTCATGCAAGGGTGAACATGTACTAAGTCTCCCTGAAATAAATTCCTGTGTGTTGAAAATGGCTCTGACTGCAGGCTTTCCCACATCCATTACTTTTATAAGTTTCTCTCCAGTATGACTCCAAATTACATCATGGGAAAGTAAGTTTCATGACTCCCTCGGAATAGTTGTGGTCCTGAATATGGAAAGACAATTAATCTATAGCTGAAAACACAAAGGTTAAGGAATATATATAAATTTCTTGGTAAACTTTAACATCTAGATAAATGTTCAACATTATTGTTTATAGTGTTACATTATTGTTACATTATTATTATAATGTTTATAGTGACCGGGCTTGTTCAAGGAAAAGAGTTGTCTTCTTTTCCTTCCTAATAGTTGTAGCACCTGACACAACATAGAAACCATGGATGTTTTTGAATGAATAAATATTGGAAGACACAGGTGCTAACTAAAGCGAAAAGAATGCTTAGGAAGAACCATTAAAACCAAGGCAGTTTTTGCGCACTCATAATCTAAGCACTGAAACTAAACCCTGGCAGAGTGCAGTGGGCCAGGCAGAGAGAACCTGACTCAGAGAGCAGGAAGTCCTGCAGTGGGGCAAGAGAAAATCAGAGGAGACCACAGTATCCGGCCACAGAAGAAAGTCCCAGGGCACTTGGCATCAGGACATCCAGCAGAGGAGTTTAGGTCCAGGATCATGGTTTGAGGGAGGTTCACCTATTCCTAAATAAGCTGGAGGGAGAAACTCAGTTCCTGTGCAAAGAACTCACCTAAGCACAGAAGCACAAACTAGGAAAACAGTGAACCAGTTGTTGAAATAATAATATTATCAGGATGGATCAAATATCTGCCTGTTATATGAGTCAGAAGGTGGTTGACTGAGAACACATCTCTGTTATAGAAAATTCAGAAATAATGGCAATTAAGAAGGTCATTCACAGTAAGAAAGCCATGTGAGTCCTGAGTGGAGTCCAGCATACCACCAGCCCTCATGGGAAGGGTAGGGACCTCCGATCTGGCCCTCTCTGATTTCTCATTTGAATTATCAGAGCCATCCAGAAAACAGAAGCCAATAAAGCAAATCTCTCAGATTGGTGCGTTAGTGTTGCTAAAGTCGTTCAAATAAAGAATGGACAGGATTTTTATCTTTTTTAAAAACTCTTTCTTCATGTATTACTCAGAAAATCTTGAAATTTCTGGAATTCCAACTCTCAGTACTCACTCAAATGTCATGCCTCTTATTAAACACATATAAAGCCATGGTTTTGTTTTTAATTGCAATGAACACTTAAGCTCCTCAGATAACTGAATTTATTTATAACAGTGTGAGTACTCATTTTTGAAACAACTTTCTCATGCCATCTGATTTATGACACATAAAAAATAAAGAGGATTTCTGAGCCAATTGGGAGAAGGAGAGCATGTGGCACCATGGCAGCCTCTCCCCTCCTACCCTGAGCTGAGTCAATAGAAGAGCAAGCTGTATTTATTTGTCATTTAACATTAGACAGTCAGGGCTTTGTTGGGAGAGGACGGCACAGAATCATTTCCAACTTTGGAAATAAATGCTTCCCACTGGTTTTGATGTACAGCAACCAATGACCTTGGATTTCCCTGCTGATGAGAAGCCATTCTTTTTTGAGAACGTTCAATATCACTAGAGCTTCCCTTCATGCCAATGCATGTGTGCACTGTCACAGTCATGGAGACCAAAAATGCCTGCCAAATGAAAGTGACAGGTCACACTTACACTGCCAGCGTACAGCTAACCTCTGCTGAGTTCTGCTCTCCTGGAGTATATTCATCCTTAATTATTTATCAAGATTTAACTATGAGCAGGCACTGCATCCTGCAATGTGCCCCCAACAGCTAACATCAAAAACACGAGAAACCCCAGTTCCACCTAAGAAGGTCAGGTAACACAAAGTACCAAAAATAACTTCAAGGTTCTTAGGTGCATATTGAGAGAAAGAGATTAAAGCATATGGTGGTCAGGTCAGACGTTTCCTTCCTGCAAACGAAGAAAAGGCAGCAGGTCTCTTCGTGAAAGCATCATGGCAGAGAGTGGACATTGGGGCCAGCTGGATGGGGCAGCACACACTCGTGAGCCAAGCAGTCAGGAGGCTGAGGCAGGAAGGTGGTGAATTCGAGGTTAATCTGGGTGATATACCAAGGCCCTATTAAAACAACAAAAAAGGAGACAGTGAAAAAGAAAAAAGGAAGGGAGGGGGAAGGGGAAGAGAAAGGAAGAGGGCTGAAGCAAAGGGGAAGGGAGGGGATGGCAGGGAGGAGAAGAGAGGAGGAGAAGGGAGGGGAGGGGAGGGAAGAAGATAGAAGATATTGGAGCCATGATTACAGAACCAATTGTCTGGTTAACAGTTCAAACATTCTAGTTGGGGAAATGGAAGATCATTTTCTGGCACAGTAGGAAGTGCCTGAGGTGCGAACACAGCACAGGGGCGTGTCAGCCTCATTTCTTATCTCTAGCCAGACTGTCTGCATACTACCTTCCTAGCATGCCGTACACACGTTCGTTTCCTAATAGGTGCTTCTTTTGATTTCTGCCAGTTAAATGCTTGTATTGCCCCTACCCTACAACTTTCAAAATCTCACCCATCCTCATCCTTAGATTTAAGTTCCTGCCATCCCTCACTCTCTTGCAGTACCATGACTCAATGCTCTCTTCCTCGGAGTCCTCCTCATCTAGCAGTCACTACATCTGCAATGATGTAAGTGAGACCTGGTCACACACTCAATTAGTTGCCGAGGGGATAGCATCAGGAAGAAAATATTTATTGTATTAAAAAGCTAGTGATGTGAGATTTAACACCTGTTTACCTCTGAGACCTTGGAGAACTAGTTTAACATCACCATGTTTCAGTCAGCTCCTCTTGAGAGAGAGACCATTGGACCACATCTTTTTCCACCTTTGAACTTGAGGATTTCACACCAATTAGTCTATTGCGATCAAGGCATTTGTTCTTTAATTGCTGTTGTTATAACCCACAATATTTAGAACTTGTTGTTTACTTAGGAAGTGCTTTCAAAATAGCACCTACTATGTGCCAGACAATATTCCCATTCAGTCTATCTTCCAATACTCCCAACTGTCTTCCCCAGTGTTACTGTTCTTATTGCTATAACAAAATACCTGATAGACAGTACCTTAAGAAAGGAAAGGTTTACTTTGGCTCGTAGCTTAAGAAAGGCGCAGTCCATCACGGCAGCAGAAAAGTAAAAGAACATTCTTTCCACAGAAAGCAGAGATAAATACTGGTGTTGGGTTTACTTCTTTTTACTCAGTCCAGGACCCCAACTCATGGAATGGTGCTATCCACACTCAGGATGGGTCTTCCTTCCTCAGTTACACCTGACTGGGAGGGAACTCCTTCACAGGCATATCCAAAGGTGTGTTTTCTAGGTAACTCTAAATCCAGTCAGGTTGCCAACAAAGCTTAACCAAAATACCCGGCATTATATGAGCATTGACATGTTAAAGAAATAAAATCAAGTTTGTACAAGTAGAGAAAACAGTTCTGAAGGAGGTGGGTTGAACTTAAGGGAAGAGATGAACTCTCAGAGCAGTGGAAGACCTAGTATTCACAGGGAAGAAATGTGGCCATCAGGCGCTGGGTAGGGAACTTGCAGACTGACAGTCAGAGGTGATAAGAGTGAGGATGGGGACTTGCCTGTCAGGATGTGGCAGTTAGATGTAATAGGCCAGGCGGAGAGCCTCTTGAATAAGGAGAGTGTCATTGGAATAAGAACCCCTGTGGCATGATGCACGTCAATTGGAGTGGCTGACACTCAGGAGCCAAGACAAGATTATACAATCATGCGTAGCATAGTAGTCCAATAGAGACAGTGGAAGGGAAGTGATGCCAAGAGAGCTGCTCAGAAGACTCGCTGTCTAGGATTGTTGATAGTTGAACTTCAAAATGGACAACAAACCAGCTAAACAGCGACAGGATCGTGCACCATGGCTTGAGAAGCAACGGCACAAACAGTTAAAGTATATTCCTTTTCTGTAAGATATTTCAGTCTCATGTGGGTTGTGAATTTTCTAAGAAGTAGATACATTTGACCTAAGATTCCCTCTCACTTTTTTTTCGTAGCATCTTAGAACTACTGTTTCACAGCACAGACAGTTCAAAAAAAGTGATTCTCAGAAAAGAGAGAACTTTAGACATGAAACAGAGAACTTCAAAGCCCAGGATGATTGAAGCATGTGTATTCTGCCTAGATAGATAAGCAGATACGTAAGTTGAAAGTTGGATAAAAGATAATAAAAAAGGTGGGGGTGTGAGAGGGAATAAAAGTGTAGACTGTGGGTGGCATGTCTCCATTTTAACCTAAAGACATGCCACTGTGACTGGTTTATGAGGTTCTGGGGACACCCGACTGTAGATGTCCACCTCCACTTGAGAATGCTTCAGTGAACTTGCTCCACAAGACCTCTGAGGTCCAGGTCCGTTATGTCCTGACCCCTCCTGCACTTCCATTTCCAGTCCCATCTCTTGCTGCCTCCCCTCCTTACTGTCTGTTCTTGACTACCTGCAGGTTGTGAATGACTCATTTCTGAGCCACTGCATTGCTGTCTAGACACATTCCCATTCCCATTTTAGATAACTCCCAGTCATCACTCAAGTTTCAACTCAGATGATTCTTTTTCCAAGAAGTATCCCTACTATCCTCTGCCAGCAGCCACCAAGTCTTCCAGATCCTTGCTATGGGCTCTCATTGTCCTGAAATCTTATCCCATTCTAACACTGTTGGTGCTGTGCTTGTCCTTATAACAACATAAAGAGGCTAAACAGCCCTCTAATGTAGCACCTCTGACAAGTTGCCCCAGAAAGACATCATGAGGAAACAGGTTCTAGTACATCCCCCTGCAGCAAGGAGCTTGACATCAGCAAGCACATTATGCTAACTTCCATGAAACAATGGAAGGGACTTCCCTTCCTCATTCTGCCTCTTGAGGATCAAGGTCCTTGGACTATGTATAATTCAATAGATATGCTGTTAAGATGAGGAGAACATCCTGGTACAGACATTGCACAAACAGACTGGTAGATTGACAACTCATTCTACTAGCAGCATGTGTGCTCATGAGACCAAGGTTTTCATTCCTTCGGTTCACTTGGAATCACCAGCGTCTACAACGGTTATTGGTACATGGTAGATGTTAGAGTGTAATGGATGATGTGGGGCACCGAAATTCCCCAACACTCCCCTCCACCAGGAGTGCTGCAAGTGCTGCAGGCTGACTGCTCACAGCTGTCTCACTCTAGAAATGGACTAAAGAGATTTTGTGGCTCAAGGCCATGCCCTCTCCCAGGGCTGCCTGCATATGAGACTTGTGAGCATAGGAGATGTGAGGCAGGGCTTCTAAAACTTTTCCACGTGCAATCCCTTTTCGGTTGAAAAAATTTTACACAATCCTGCATAAATGGGTATATAAAAATAAGTACATAAATAAAACATTTACTGATAATAAATCAAAAACAAATTTATTTTAAAGTAGTTCTTTGGTATAGTTCTTTGGTATACATATAATTTTACCATACATTAAAGATGTATGTAAAGCAAATATTCATATTGTACCAGTTACTTTTCTGCTGCTTTGACAAAATACGCTGACAAAAAGCAAGTTAGGGAAGGGTTTATTTGGTTTGCAGTTCCAAAGGGGCACAATCCATCACAGCAACAGGTAGGGAAAGCATGGGGGCAAGAACTGGACTGTGATCACATTTTCATCTGCACACAAGAGAGAGAACAGGAAATGGGGCCAGCTATAAAGCCCACCCCCACCCCCAGGACCATACTTCCTTTACTAAGGTTCTACTCCTAAAGGTTCTGTAACCTTCTAAAACAGCACCAACTGGGGACCAAGTGTTCAAATGCATGAGCCTTCAGGGGACATTTCTTATTCAAACCACCACACGTACTAATGAGATGGATGTGCTTGTTTATTTTTACATAAGGAATTAAATCTTGGCTGAAATTTGCTATCCCAGGACATAGAGCATCATCAATGTTTTCAGAGTTGATGGATACTTTCATTGTATGCTCATCAATACTGAGAATGCCAATTCACACAAATATGTAGCGCAATAACAGAAGAATGTTTAGGGCAATTTCAGAAATTGTTGGAAATCCTGTCCTAACCCCAAGTCAAAATCCACTCAACATTTTTTTTTATGAAACGCAAGTCAGCAATTCAAACATCAATTCAAAAACAAATCAGTCTAACACAATATAATCCAAAGATATACAAATTTCATATATGCTGAGGAATGTCAGCTGTCAGTAAAATATTTAAAGCCTTTGTTTTCCATGACTAAACCATCATGTTTCTAAAAGTGTGGAAAGTTTTGTCAAAGCACTGCAACTCATAGCATACATAGTCTCAAATCTGAGCTGAGATGTTTCAGGCAGTTGACATTGGTTAGTTTGTGTGGTGAGGCAGTGTGCACAGTGTACAGAACATGGGTGTTCAGAACCATGTCACAGAGTAGTTGCATCATGCAACATGAACCAGTGCTATTAGAGACACCTAGTATTCAGTAAGCATTTGATTTTTAATTCATTTTTGGTTATTGCCCATTCAAATACCCTTTACTGTTGCCAAAGTTTTCATGACCGCTCCCAATCGATTATGCCACAATCAAGTACTAATCCATTTGTGTCTTGAGTCAAGTTCCCTGGGAAACACTTTCAGAAGCACACTCTACTAACAAGGGCTTTGGGGCATCAATACCTGAGACATGAATAAATAATAGACAGTTATAGTAACAATTGTGAGGGCCTTGGTGTGCTGGGAATTGTCCCAGGTACCCAAGACAGCAATGCCACCAGGCAGACAGCATTTGTAATTTTGTAATTTCAGATAGACCGCATTCTCAAGAGGGGGCATAAAAAAGGACATTTCAGATAGTGGTGGGGGTGTTAAAGATAGTAAGGTGATAGAGGAATTAAAGGAGGAAGGGTATCTTCCTATGACTGTGCAGGAAAAGCTTCTCTGGTCATTTTGGCTAAAATGAAGATAACAAAGAGTTGGAAAAGATCTACCAATTGTATTTAAAGAACAGTCACAGTGGGGCTGGAGAGATGGCTCAGCGGTTAGGAACACTTGTTATTCTTTCAGAGGACCTAGGTTCAATTCCCAGCACCCACATGGTAGTGAACAATCATTTGTAACTCCAGTTCCAGGGGAATCCGATGCCCTCTTCTGACCTCCACAGGCATTGCATGACATAGGTGCACTTACATACATGCAGCCAATACACTCATATGCATAATATATAAAATATTAATAAAGGAGCAGTCATAGCTAGAGCAAAGTCCCCGTAGCAGGTGAGGTTGGCAGAAATGAAGGACTTAAATGTCAGTACATCTACTGCAGGGAGCGAGAAAAAAAAAAAAAACCAACAGGTTAATATCAAGAGGAAAGTTGGAGACTGACCACACAGGCCTTGCAGACAAGTACGGATTTTGTATTAAGGGTACAACTACATTGCATCACTAGGCTTTTAATATCAAGATTTTGGAGTTATCTCTTTTCTCGCCTCATTCTCATGTTATAATTCATCCTTATTTCTATCATTAATACAGGAAATAGCTTTTTTATATAGGGCTTTTATTCATTACTGAAGAAAATTTTGAGGACTCTTTTCTTTCCCTTGAAGTCTGTAATGCATTCCCTTATCTCCTCACACCACATACCTTAAGTCAGTCTTGTTTTTGAAGCCTCTAGTGAGTCCATCAGAAAGATCTCTACATGACTGAAGCATTCTATGGCATCCTACAGCATTGAGGGGTGAGAATGGGAGGCAGCTGTTTCACCTGCCAAAGCAGCTGATTGCAAGCCCCAGCTCACTAATGGCTGATCTTGTAAATGTATAGCCAGGATATTCCATATAAAATTCAAGCATAAGGGGGCTGGAGAGATGGCTCAAAGGTTAAGAGCACTGGTTATTCTTGCAGAGGTTCAATTCCTAGCACCCACATGGCAGCTAGCAACCATTTGTAACTCCAATAACTCCAGTTCCAGGGGGTCTGACGCCCTCTTCTGACCTCTGCAGGCACTGCACAACATGGGTGCACCTACCTACATGTAGGCAATGTACTCATACACATAAAATAAAAATAATAAATAAAATATTTTTTAAATTATAGCATCAAAACCAAGAAAGCGAAAATAAGTTAGAGAAGAATAATTTTTATTAGAATGCATCAATTTGATTAGCATTAAATTAATTCTTACCATGTGATTACAAACAAGCAGAATCATGGAATCCTTGGTCTTGGAGGAAGAAAAGATAATTCATTTAAAAGCAGAACACAAAACGCTCTTAAAGATTTATTTTCTTTTTAATTAATATATAGGGGTCTGTGTCTGTGTGTCTGTGTGTGTGAATATGCACCTGAATGCAGTGCCCACAGAAGCCAGGAGAGAGGTGTTAGATTGCCTGAAACTGAAATTGCAGATGGTTGTGAGCTGCCTGATGTGGGTGCTGGGACCCAAACTGGAATCCTTTGAAAACCAGTATGAGCTCTTAACTGCTGAGCCATCTCTCTAGGCTCTGAGAACAATGGTCTTTGCCAGTCATAGAATCAATGACAAATTATTTACATGGACCTTAATCATAAACACTTTGAAAAATCTAATGGAGCTCAACTATTTTACAAAAACGTTTCACATATATTTCTCATGGCTTTTTCTTATATCCACTCTTGATTCAAATAACCGAAGTCACTATACACAATTTGTGGTTAATGTGGGGCATTTTGATGACATACTGAATTATATGGTCCAAAGTAATTCAATTGCCGACTGGACTCTTATCTGATGGATGGTTAGTGTTCACTTGGCTGGGCACACACATGTCATTTATCTTAATCGAGATTTTGATGGTAGGTTAAGATTAGGGTTTCTGAGAAGCTTAAGCACAGATGGCCCATTACATTTGAAAAGAAATCTGTAGGATTATTAGGCATCCTATCACTGAGTCTTACTTGAACTGCAATGCTCCAAGGCACCCAATCACAGTCATCTTTCTAAACAGCCGTCTTCTCCTTCTGAGGGCCGCACAATGCTTCATGCACTGTGTTCTCTGTTCTCATAGGTTCACTATCTTCCAAGCACTTGTCTAAACAAAATCCAGTTTTAGTCCCTGAACTTCTGACCTGTCTCATACTCTACAACCTATATATGCAGCACTGCTTTCCTACTGCCACCTCAATTTACCGTCTTCTTCCTTTCAAACCACCGCTCACCAAAAGAAGAGATGGGGGCCAGAATGTAGCCTACAGCAGGACCGTGCATACGGAGCCGTACAGCACCACAGCATAAATCCCAGGAAAATTATGCATCGAGCTCCCCTTTTACTTTTTAAAAATATTTTATTGTTTTTTATTTTATGTGTGTGCATGTATTGCCTGCATGCAGGTAAGTGCACCCATGTCGTGCAATGCACAGGGAGGTCAGAAGATGGGGTAAGATCCCCTGGAACTGGAGTTACAGACAGTTGTTAGCTGGGATTCGAACCTGGGTCTTCTGCAAGAACAGCCAGTGCTCTTAACTGCTAAGCCATCTCTCCAGCCCCTCTTTCCAGGTTTTAAGTGCTCGGTCACCACCTATAACTAGTGGCCACCATCCTGAGCATAATGCAATGCATGTCTTCCAGGAAATTTCTGTAGGCAACTTTCCATCTGCAGCGCTCAAAAGCAATGTGCTTGTCAGAGATATTGCCACAGAGTCATAATTAAAGTTTTAGAAAATAGCATGAAATTAGAGAATGAATTAATGTATTGTTGATTTGTTTATTCATGTAACAAATGTTTATATATTCCTTAAAACATGCAGTGTAATGTAAAATGTCTTTATAGCCTTTGAAGGTACAGTCAACAGTTACTTTCTGATTGTTTTACCAAATTGCAGGCAGTTGTGTCTCTTCTCATCCTCTTGGTCCCCAGGGTTGGGCACCAAGACCCCCAATGGATATCTGGAACTGAGGACAGTATTGAACTGCATTTATGCTGTTTTGTCTTTTTTTTTTTTTTTTTTCCGCTCTTTTTGAGACAGGGCCTCCCTGTAGCCCCAGCTGTCCTGGAACTCACTATGTAGACCAGGCTGGCCTTGAACTCACAGAGATCCGCCTGCCTCTGCCTCCCAAGTCCTGGGCGCCACCATGCCCGGCCTGTTTTGTCTTTTTAAAAAGATTTATTTATTTATTATTTTATGTATGTGTGCACCATGTATTTGCAGGTGGCTGCCAAGGCTAGAAGAGGGTATTGGATCCCCTGGAACTGGAGTAACAGCCAGTCATGAGCCATCTGTTGTGGGCTCTGCGTACTGAACCCAGGTCCTATGGAAGAACAGAAAGTGTTCTTAACCACTGAACCTCTCTCTAGCTCCTATATTACTTTTATACACACCTATAACAAAGTTTAATTCATAAATTAGGCATAATAGAGACTAACCATAACTAATGATGAAATAGGACAATTATAACAATATACTATAATTAAAGTGACATGCATGTGCTTTTTCCAGTTCATTTTCAAAGCATCTTGATTGTGCCATCTTGTGATTACATGTGATGATGCCATGCCCAGATGATGAGGTGGATGATGTGGGCACTGATGCAGACTGAGGCTGCTGGGTAAGGATTACATAAGGATATTATTCTGGGATGCTGGGGCAATCAATCTCATAGTTGAGATAGCTGCTAACCTACTATAACTAGTAGGCAGGTACATGCAGTCAAAAAATTATTTACATTTCAGGTGGCACTGTGTGGGATGACACAAGATTTCATCACACTTCTCAAACTGGCACACAATTGAAAACACATGATCTTTTTCAAAAAGATATGTTTTCCCAAGGGAATATTTTCAGACCATAATGGACTACAGAAAGCAGAAATCTTGGAAAGTGAAACTGCTGATGTGTTACTTAGTTTTGTCTTAGACACGCACTTGAAAAGAAGTGGTGAAGGGGAAAGGGGTTAATGAGGGTTATAGTATAAGAAGGCGTATAGTACATAGTGGCAGGAGAAACTGAGGTAGTTGGTCACACAGCCTTTACAGTCAGGAAGCAGAGAGTAGATAGGAAGTGGGGCCAAGCTAAGATACCCCAAAACCCATCCTCAGTGACCCACTTTCTCCAGGAATGTTCCACCTCATAAAGGTTCCACAAAGTTCCAAGATAGTACCAGCTGGGGACCAAGTGTTTAAAAGCACATGAGCCTCTGGGGGACATTTCACAATCAAACACAGTAGTGGATAAAGACTGCTGTGTGCAGCTATGATACCGTTTCATTTTGGTTATTTTCTTTTGTATAGAAAGAGGGAAAGAAGAGCTGTGAAAGAGCTGAAGTCCTCAGGGTATAACCTGAGAGCAGGCAGAGAAAAAGTCCCCATGCTGAAACACTGGGAGAGACTGCAAGAATATTTTATTATTAGTCAGGGTTCTCCAGAGGAACAGAACTTAACTGATAGAATGAGTACATGTTGCAAAGAGGGTTTATTGGATTAGCTTACTTGATTCAGGCTGGATAGTGCAATAATAGTTATCTGCACACTACAGAGGTTGAGAACATAGCAGCTGTTCAGTCGACAATGTTGGATGCCTCATCAGTCCCAATCTGACACAGTAGGCTTGGAGGATTCTTGGAGAGCTGCCGATCTTCAGTCTACATTGGGAGGCCTCAGAAGGTGTGCTTGATGTCAATGAAGGACGGGCAGCATCAGCAACAGCAACAGAGTGGATTCACTCACAAATAAGGAGTGAAGGTGACCAGGTAACCGCATACCTGCTTTTCCCTTGGACCTTTTTATATCTCAGCTGCTGCCAGAAGGTGCTGCCCACTCAGGGGGAGCATCTTCACTCTCAATTAGTTTTTCTAGGAATACCCTCCCAGTCCCTTGCCAGAAGCATGTCTCTTAGTTGAATTCTGATCCAAGTAAGTTGACAACCAAGATTAGCCATCACAGATACCTTCACTGGGTAGGACCTTGGGGGCTGAGACCAGACACAAAAGGAACTTTTATAACTGGCTGATATTTTTAGCAGTGAAAGAAATTGTATGGCTTAGAAATTACAGGAGAAAACCACATTTATAATTAAATAACTATATTTCTATACCATATTTCATTGCCTTCCTTTAATTCCATATTTTTATATATGCCTAGTCCTAACACTTAGGTGCCAGGTCTCACAAGTCTGAGGCATGAGGGAAAATTATATCTGTTCTTTACATTTAATGTATCATGATGGGAGTGCCCATCCCATCCACCACCTGGATTCTCAAGGCCAGCTGACCTATAGAGTCTGCTGTCTGCGGCCCCCACCCAAGTCTCTGCAGTTTTGGGAACAACCCATACCCACCCTGGGTTCTCCACAGTGGCTGTATTTCACTTTATCCTTTTCTGCACCTCACTGCCCACTATTCCCATGACATCACCTCTCTTCAGGGACACCAGCCTCTGACATACCTTCACTGTAGCCCAGCAAAGGGGTTTCTTTCTGCAGATTCCACCCTTCAGTTGCTAGTAAGTGTGTCAACTCAGGGTCTGTAGATCCCAACTCATGGCTCAACTTTCTTATCAGTAGTTATGGCAAACTTAGCTCTCATTCCTCAGAATTCTATGCATTTTTAATAGTTGTATAGGACCATCTTGGCCCCCACATGAAGTCCACCTCATTCTCACACCCAAAATAAGCCTCTTCCCAAGGTGACTGACAATATGAACATGTGCTCTTTTGTGGAAGCATTACTCTCACAGAGAGCTGTGGACTGAGTCTGGCCTCAAATAGGTCATTGCAGTGTCCAACAGTGGCCAGAGTAGGTTTTTTTTGTCTCATTAATCTTCATTCCTCTGCTGCATTTTCTTTCTTTGCCTTCTTTTTTCATCCCTTATTTCTTTCATTCTTCCATCCTTCTCTCCTCCCTTCCCTCTTTTGATTTTGCTTATCAAAAGGGTATGTCAATATATTTCCTAAAGTACATTTCCAATGAAAAATGAGAAAACCCAATTAAGCAAAAAGTAACTTTTCATCAACTTAGTATTTCAACACCAACTTTCCTATAAATCTAGCACCAAGACATATCTTAAGAAGAATCTTGTTTTAAATTATTTATATTTATTTTTGATGTGTGTGAGTGTTATGCCCACATGTATATAATTGCACCCGTGTTGTGCCATGCCTCTGGAGAATAGAAGAGGATATCAGATCCCCTGAAACTGGAGTTACAGATGGTTGTTAGCTGCCTTGTGGGATCTGGGATTCAAACCTGGATCTTCTGTAAGAACAGCCAGTGGTCTTAACCACTGAGATTTTTCTCTAACCCCAAGAAGAATCTTAAAACTAAGGAAACTCCAAGTATTAGTGCCCTAGGATAACTCAGAAATCTGAAAATTGGAAGTTTAGTTGAGCTGTGATTTGATAATAAATTGGTGTTATCCTGATAAATTGCCAAGTATAGGTAGGTATTTATTTATATAAAAGTTTATTTGTTATAATAATTACAGTTGCTACTTTACTGAAAGTTACTTATCATGGTGCTAAGCTACCAAAGCTATGACCAGAAATCTATCACTGGTGGCGAAAAATTTGAACCCAAACTTCTTGTTACCACTGCTGCCAGTAACATATGCACTCAGGAAATGTGGGCCTCTGCTAGCACTTTCTCAGTGGTTACTATTTTCCCCCGTTTATGAACTATTAAACGTAGTAAAAATTCGCCAGGTGTGGTGGCGCACGCCTTTAATCCCAGCACTTGGGAGGCAGAGACAGGCGGATCTCTGTGAGTTCAAGGCCAGCCTGGTCTACATAGTGAGTTCCAGGACAGCTGGGGCTACAGGGAGACCCTGTCTCAAAAAGACCAAAAAAAAAAAAAAAAAAAAAAAGTAAAAACTCTCAATAAAAAAATCTAGATTGTAGCTTTGTTTTTCTTTCAAAGTGCCTGTCTCTAGGTTGTCAAATGAGAATAAGAAAATCCATCTTAGAAGGGTTGTGGGAACAAGATATTTGGCACCAAAGTAACTTGAAAACATTGAGCCAACAGTATGAAATAAAATATTATAATTCTTTGAAAAATTCTTTTCAGTGGTTGTGTGTGGGGTGGAGTGGGCGGTCGTTACCTTCACTAGAAAATTCTTGGTGAAAAATGACACCAAGTAGAAGACTGACTTGCATTGTTCTACTCTTACACGGAAGCGTTTTGAGATATAGGTATCTGAGACTAAAGACATTCCAGTGACAGGCTCTCTTTCTCACTGCTGCCTTTAATTTGAGCCTTCTGAATTTAATCTAACACCACTGGCTTATTTTTATCTAGAGATTTTTTAAATGCACACAACTTTGTTTTTTATGGGTAATCTGGGCAGAATGTCATACTCACACCTACATCATGGCCACAATCAATAGTCATGGAGACATTCTCAGGACTTTGGTTATAAAACTTCATGGAAAATGACAAACAAAATTTATGTTTAATACCTGTGGTAATGACTTTTACAATATGGTCATACTCTGGACAAATGACTTTTGCCTAACCTTGTAAGCAGAGAGTTAATCATAGCTTGTTCATAATGTCAAGCTCACTGAGCCTTGTGTTCCTCTTGTGACCTTGAAATATAAACTTGCTCTTGATCCAGAATAATACATGAATGTGTGGATGTTTCACATATCGAAAAAGCTCTTCAAACAGCATGGATATTCGCTGGAAGCAACAGAGATACGAAGATTATTATTTGTGTTGCAAACAATAGATTGGATTAAATTGATAATATCGGTTTGTGGTTATATGTGTCATAGATCAGCAGGGATCAAAAGGGACACAACCTCATGAGACAGCTTCTCTTTTACTTTCCCATTTCCTGCTGGATATGCTGTTTCAGTAAAGATTGAGCCCTGTTTTAGAGCGCAGTTCTGAGAGAATTCTGAAGGAACGTGTTCTCAGAACAGTGCACGT
Organism: Nannospalax galili; assembly: GCF_000622305.1. Lineage (NCBI taxonomy): Eukaryota > Metazoa > Chordata > Mammalia > Rodentia > Spalacidae > Nannospalax > Nannospalax galili. The sequence continues at coordinate 1,482,662 of NW_008349529.1, forward strand.
CCCTCTTGGCTGAAATGGATGCTAAGAATCAAGCTGTCTGTATGCAAGCATTGCCATGACATAACAATGCACAGGAACTACCACAGTACCATTTGAAATTTATAAGCTTTACAGCGAGCTCGGCTAAAGAACCATGGCCTTCTCATAAAAGCCATGGTATATTAAAATTTAAGATGAACATACATGACAAATCCCAAGCAATTGTCAACTTTTGGAGAACTAATTTCTCATGTGATATGCAGGGCCTGCATGCTGTTGACCAGAAGGAAAAATGCATTTAGCAGATTCACAAATGCCATTTATGCTACCACTACAGTTCCAAGGGCCTCAGTTCCAGCAGGTGCAGATCTGGAGACACTCATCATGGATACAAAGTCTGACATTGCCTATCAGCTCTAAATGACTCCTACTGTTCTCTTAGGTTCTTATAATTTTGACTACTCAAGACTGTATACTTACCACGTTGACATAGCATCTCCATAGTGCATTCTCATGACGGAGTATGTGATTTGGTGACTTGATGATGAATATGTTTGAACTCAAAGCATAAAAATGCCCCTTGATTTCACCATTTTTTTTCTTGTTTCTGTTTCGACTGCCCTGGACAGACAGTTAGACATAAAGACACTCACACACACACATTCAAGCACAAATATTACAGGATTAACCAACATCTTTATGATTGGATTTTAGGCCTGCTCCATAAGATGAAGCCCATACCTGGCACTCTTATGAAAGCTGGGAATCTGTGCTTAGGCAGGCCACAGGCTATAGGAGAAAGCCTGTTACTAGATGGTGATTTGCACAAAGACCCACAACTGGTCGAAGTACAGAGAATAAGAGACTGTGAGATACTCAGCCCTAAATGAGACACATATATTATGCCCTCTCCTTCAAAGGCTCAGATATAATTGCAAAAGTGGGGGCAGAAAGATTGTAGGATCTAGAAATGGTAGATGAATACAGGGAAACTGTGTTTTCCAGATACAACAGGGAAATTTGCATATGTGAACAAGACCTGGGCAAGTCCAAGCTAGACAAAATCCCAGCATGGAGGGGGGAAGTAGGCAAGAATTCCCACCCTTAGCTGAAAAATTAATTGGTAATCAATAACTCTTTGGAGAGGGAGAGCCAGTTTTCATTAAGGGTGAGATATAGTTCAGGTTAACCACACTCTGTGGGATGAACCCACACTCAAGACTATTTGGGAAACACAAATTAGATCGGATAGACCTTAAAAATTAACAGAGGGCATGAAGTGTGAGTAGGAAGGTAGGGTGAATTTGCGAGGAGATGGGAAGAGGGGTCTGAATATGATCAAAATACATTGTATGAAATTCTGAAAGAATCAATAAATGAAATGTACTGGATGAAAAAATAGCAAATAAAATGTATCTTACTACTTACATTCTTCTTGGAGTAGCTAAGAAAGACTACTATTTTAAATGACTACTTAAGGTGAAAGGGGAAACCCTGAAACTATTATTAATCATCCAAACTAGATTTTAAATGAGGAATTTGACAGGCTACCTATTCTGTCAACCTAAAGAGGATGTTTCTATGTTCCAGACATGGAGATGTGAGCAAAGAGGGAGGAAAGTGAGCCTCAGCTGCAGGCACTGCCCAGGATAGAGTCTTGGGGATGCCATAAGGTGGTCATGCTGTGCTTTGGGGTCTGAGGCAGCATATTAGTTACTTGTCTTCTTGCTGAGACAAAATACCTGATACAAACAACTTCAGGAAGGAAGGGTTTATTTGGGCTCACATTTTGAGGGTACAGCCCATCACGGCCAGGAAGTTATGCAGGCTCAGGGAAATGGGCATCTTGAGATGGGAAAGACGGCCTCATAACAAAAAGAAAATGAAGAGGGTCAGGAGGTCAAGGTAGTTGTAGATTCTACTCTTCTGCATTTCCTGTATCAAGAATCTTCTGAAAATTGCATTAAAATTTTGAGTAAACAATGACCCATGGATTCTACACTTTAAAAGAAATTCTCAGTGAGATGAAAAAGTTATTGAACCTGAATGGTGGAGAAGATTTTGAGTTTCTTCTAGGCACAGCAGCACAGATCATTGGAAGGCAGATAGAAAAAATAAGAGGGGAGAATACACAAATTGTATTGTATAGCTTCCTTTTGATTTCCTCAAGACTACTATTTTACGTGATAAAAAGTAATAAGAAATATTGGTCAGACACGGTGGTATACATCTGTAATTCCAGCACAGAGGTGGAAGGAGGAGGATTAGGAGCTCAAAGTGATCCTGACTATATTTAGAGTTCAAGGCCAACAATAGGAGACTAAGCAATAATTAATTAATTAATTAATTAATTAATTAAATGCATATGAAGGCTAAGACATTAAAAGGATAAGAAGTGACTGAATAAAATATATGCAATTCAGGGAAGTTGTGGGAAGTGAGTCACTTCATAATTAACACACTTATGCCTTGATCGGAGCTATTTAGACCCCAGATCTTGTTTTGATTTTTTTCCATCCCTAACTGCTAAGTTACCATCCAATATTTAGCTTCGTCTTGCTGATATCTCCCCTATCTATTCCACATGCACACTGACATACATCTACACGTATGCACACACCTCTCCCCACATACATGTAGCACATCACCCAGGGAACTTGCTATAATTCATAGCCAGATCTGCATCTGGGATTCTGGTCCTTCACAGCAGGAAAAACAGACTAAATGGAGTCCTCCTGTGTATGGGAAAAGCACAGGGTCTCCAATCACTACAGATTGCAGAGACTTCTGACACCAAGAGCTACAACATACCTTCAAGTGGATTTCAGCAGAGCTTTCAGAAAACCAGATAGGTGATAATCAACTTGGTCTGTCAAAGACAAAGCAAAATGCAAGTAATGAACTTGAGGCAGCAGCAGGACAAGTCAGACATAAAAATAGTCCTCCCCCACATACCCACCTTGCTTCAGAGTAAAGCACTATTGCCATGGGGTCTATGCTAAGAATATATGAGAGAAAGCAACAAACAGCCATCCCAGGGGGACGAAGGTAAATTATCTGACAGTTCTGAATGAAATGTTGCATAAAAGCATGAGTGGAGGTTGTACCTGTGTGGACAAGGCACAATGAAGATTTCTGAGATTTCACTTCATCTATTAGCCTGGCACACGGTTACTCTCAAGAGTATATTTGTTTTGTGCATAGTACACTGTGCCAGATACTTTTGGGGTATGAATCAGACATATGTATATCCTCAGGGGGTTTTCCGTCTAGGAGGAAACTGAACAGATACACAAATAACTAAAGAATAGAGCAAAATAATTCCAGGCAAAAGAATTCCTTGGGGAGAAAACTTCGGACCCCAGCTGTCAGAAAAGCTTTCTTGGAAGCACCGGACTGAGACTGAGAGAGATAGGCTCTGTGTGGATGCAGAGGGAGGACCGATCAGAACACAGACATGGTACAAGGCGTCAATGCAAAGGCAGTTCCACCTGATGAAAGCACATAGCGTACAGAAGGACCTCAAGAAACAGGAGCTTGGGCACGTCTTTGAAAGGTTTTGACTGATATGCAAGGATGTTTGGACTCTATTCCAGGGACAGTGGGTCCATACATCTGAAGTCAAGGTGGGTCTTGAGAATGTAGCAAAGATATTAACACAGAAGAGGAAGGACCATTCAAAAACTATAACGGGCATCCAGATAAGCAGGGGCAGAACCTAGTCTAGGGAGGAGTAGGGCTACGGAAACAGCAGAAGATGATAGAAACAAAGGATCTCTAATTAGACTCATGGTTCATGTCCCAGAGAAGCCCACACAACTAAAGACGCTAGCATAAAGAGTTCTCTTCAGGTTTCTTAGTTTTCTCTGACACATTAGGAGTCATGTAGGTAACTGGGAGTGATTGGCAGTGCCTGGTGTGTGTTAATGTTTTCTGGGGAGACCTGAACAAACGTCTGTTTACCACAGACAGAGTATCAACAACAGAACTAAGTAAAAATTCAACTCAAGCTAACCAGTGACTTTGCTGGGGTTGCTTACAGGAATATGGATGACTTAAAGACAGATGCGTGACTGAAAGCCCACATGGGTGATGAATTTTGAAAGCTGTATCCTTGGAGTACCCTGAAGGATTTTCAGGCAGCTCCACAGGTTAGAGAATCGCCTCCCAAGTAGTTACTGTTTATATAACCTGGAGGAGGGGCTCATAAATCTTGCAATTTTCTACTTTATAAACTATACTTCCTGAGACCCATGAGCTTGCCTGCCCCCTCTTTGAGGAAATGCTTGAATTCAGAGGAAATCACTCCACAATACCTGGGAATTTTCTCTTTCGTTCCAAAGGATTATCTGAGCAAAGAGTATTTCTAATCTCCCAAAAGAAAAGATTATGGTTGACACTGAGCACTATATTTCACAAATGTTTATACAGCGGGTGTGTTTCTATTTGTGTCTTTCAAAACTTTACTTAAATGACCTTCTCATTAAGAACCTAAGCTCCATTTCAGGATTTCTTAATCATACCAGTAAAATATCAGCAGTGTAAGAGCCCGGAGGCTGGAAAAGATGAAAAGACACAGACGTAGACTCCGGGACTGTGTTGGTGCAAAACACAAGCCGCAACACAGATTCTCATTTCAAACATCGTTTGAGTGTGCCAAGAATGTGAAAATATTTTTCCAAGAGTTTGTGTGGTCCTTACCTGCATCAGAGAAAACTAGAAATATGATGCTGAAGGAAGGATCTTGGTGCTTCTTTGGTGGCAGGAATGATGGGGAAAATGGTATCCACCTGTTGAATATTCTAGAGCTAAATGCACAGGGAAAGGGAAAAAAGAAGTTTTACTCTTGTTTGTAGATAATTGCCACAGTAAATGTAAACCAACCAGGAACAAAAGATACATAGGGTACCAAATTAGAAGTTTAGTTTGCAGAAATGCCAAGGAGGGATTGTTTGGAAATTCTGTGTCACAGCTGTAATTCAATCCTTGGTATTTGTATATTTCCATAGACTTTTAGTCACAGGAAGCAAATATCGCATTTAATGAGTTCTACACATGGTAAAAGGCAGGAATAGCCTCTTAAGGTGGTAGCTTTTAAATTATATTGCCTATTTAGAGAGCAAGTTGAACTCATCTAGAGTCTTGTTGGCATTAATTACCATATGTACACTAACAATGTCAGTGTTCTTTGACATTGTTACACACAAATCAGTTTTCTATACTAGATTTAGTACCTACTATGTGCTTAGAGTATAGATACATAATCACTTTTAATAGTCATCCTTTTAGGGATATTATGAAACCTTATCTTGCAAAGAGAAGGGTATGGCACAGGGCAGGAGCTTCAGGGACAGTGTGGGGATTTGTTGCCTTCCCTGGGTCTTAATGAACCATCATTTACTAATCAGTGCCTTGGCCTGCTCCACTCTGACACTTCATTCTCTTCTTATTGTTCTGGTGGAGACTTTTGGTATCTTCTTTAACTGACCTTTAAATGTAAGCTTCTGTGGGTTGAACTATGCCCCTCCAAGATTCCATGTAAATCCTAACCCCTAGTACTTCAGAAGGTGACCACAACTGGTCAAAATACAGAAAGTAAGTAACTGTGAGGTGCCCAGCCCTAACTGACACCTAAGGCTCAGAGAACATTGCTGAAGAGGGGGTGGAAAGAATGTAAAAGCCAGAGGGACAAAACACTTATGCAAACACAACAGGGAAGCTATATGAATGAAAACTCCACAGTATGGTAGTCTAACAAGATCTGCATAATGACAAAACCAGTTGACATGCCAAGGTGGATGGGGGTAATTTCACAGGGTAGTCTAACAAGATCTGCATAATGACAAAACCAGTTGACATGCCAAGGTGGATGGGGGTAATTTCACAGGGGGTCCCCACCTCAAGATGAAGAGCTATAGGCAATTAATGAATGCTGAGGGAGGGAGGACACATCGTCTCCAGGGATGAGCTCTCTAAGAGGTTACCTAATCCCAAGTGGGCATCCCTAGACACAGGTGCACAAAGCATCACTAAACATCAATAAATAGACTCAGTGCATTATATATATATGAATCTCTACAGTATGGAATGTATGCATGTATATGTAACAATAATAATCAAAGAAGAGGACAGAGGACAAGAAATTGAGAGTTGGGAGGACATGGGAGCATTTGGAAGGGGGACTGGGAGGGGTGGAAGTAATGCAAATGCAATGGTCATATATGAATTTCTGAAACAATTTTTTTAAAGGATAGGTGCTTCCATGACTGTTAGCTCTTCACTATTAGGCCTTTGTTTCAACCATCTCCCGTGCTCTGTTTTCATGCTTCCTGAATAACTTTTCTATCCAAATCTTCCCACTGACCAAGACAGTGGTGATCCTATGGACTCCTTCTTTCCAGTCCTTGTGCTGTGATGTCTCATGACAAGGAGATAAAGTAGCATGGGCAGGGGTGGGGTGCTGGGAGATGGTTTAGTCCAGTAAAGTGCCTGCCTCATTAGCATGAAGACTGAGTCCAGTGAGTTCAGATTCTCAAAGCCCACGTTAAAAAACTGGGCATGGTGCTCTGTGTCTTTGACCCCAGGAGCAATAGGCCCTGTAGTTCAGTGAGAGACCCTGTCTAAAAATATGGTGGATAGTGAATGAGGAAGATACTTGATGTCATCCTCAGGTCAGCCTCTGGCCTTCACAGACACACATGCATACACATTCATGGGCACCCTCACACACATGTGCACACATGAATGCATACACACGCATGCACACACACACACACACACACACACAACATTGAGTTATGTTTGGTTCCCAAGCAGTCAAATAGCAAGGGAAAAAAGGCTCCAATCATGCCATTGTGAGGATTTCTGGTCCAAATGACCAATATACTTGTCGAACTGAATTAATAAGTTGCTATTCTCATACACAGTCTCCATGCACTTTGGTTAGTGCAAGCTAACGAGTCAAATCAATCCTGACTTGTATTAATTGGGAAAATAATAATGTGGGCTGTTGGAACAGAAGTATGCCAATGCTAGTAGACAGTAAAGGCACATGTCTCATTCCTGTTCTCATAGTACACTTGCAGGGCGGGTGAGTAAAGGCTGTGCTCACATAGTAATCCAGTCCTAATCCCTGAATGTGGTTTTGTTGTTGTTGTTGTTGTTGTTAAGCAGAATGTTATGGAAAGAAAATAACCTTATTTTCACATAGAAGTAAAAAAGAGGGGCTAAAAGACATTTTAGAGTAGATTGGTAGTGCCCCAAATTGCAAGCGCTTCATGCCACTGGACAAAATTCAGTTCCATGCTCCCTCTAGAGCAAGAGAGACTAGACAGTGTATTCAAACCAAGCACTTAGCACATCACAAGCTAAACCTGGTGATCTTTTTCTATGCTTTTCTTTGCCCAGGCACTCTTCTCTGACCCATTTTCTATTCTTTTACGCATATAGCACAACACCCTCCAAACTGTTGGCTATCAATAATCATCTTTTTAATGACAGGTTTTGTGGTAGAGATGTGCACTTAAATTACACTGTAATCAGATGTGCGGAAAATTGTAAGTCCTCCATTTTCTACAGGTTTCTGATCTTCCTCACAAACATCAGGTCCTGTGATCATCTAATCTGGTTGCAAACTCAGTCCTGTAAAATAATTGAAAGTATCTCATTAGGTAACCTGGGTAATCATTTCTCTTTGGAGATTCAGTTCTCAGATGCCCTTTCTCTGTTCCCCGCTAGATGCACCTATGTCTGTGGCTGTGACCTGCTGACTCCTGACTTGGGTAGTCTAGCTTAAACCCCTCAGCTAGCAGGTCTGCCTGTTTACTTCCTTGTACACCTACCTTCAGCACTGTTAGCCACATTCTGCCATGCACACAATCCTAGAATTTCATAGTGCACAGGGGGGGGGCAGAATAAGACAAGAGAACTCAGGGTAAGACTCCTTTAGCCTAACCATGCCAACATTGCTAAACCTACCTGGATGGAGTTCATCAGTGCTGGAGTAGAGGAAAGAGGGGCATCTTGAAAACTGGCTCTTCCCATAGTCCCTAGTGGAAAATGAGGACAAAGGTGCTCTTCTATGTTTTGGCTACAACCTGCCACCTCATCCGTCTTCCAGAAATTCTACCAGAGGGAGGAGCAGCCTGAAGTAAGCAACAGCCTCTTCTGTGTGTGGCACTCTACTAGAGCATGGTCCACCTGCCCCAAACACAGTTTTAAAAGAAAACTGAGTCTTTCTTATATTTGTTCTGCAGCCCAACAGAGCCCAGCTTCTTCTCCGCCATGTGGCCAGTATGTCCCTTGCATATGTCACCACTTTTCCTAGGGGAAAACTTGCCAACTTTCCCTGAGGTCTACAGTGGGATGACTTTGAATATTGTAACTGAAAAAAGAAAAGAGAGACCACATTTTAAATTAGTCTGCCAATCATTCTCATATGACATGGGCTCCTTAATGGCTATTGTTATACCAACAGATTAGTGCATCTCTCAACCCTCATCAGAGAATCTTCTTTAGGCAATTAACACAGAAAGCCACAACTGGTCAAGGTGCAGAGAATGAGAGACTGCAGAATTCTCAGCCTTAAGTGGGGTGTCTATATCACACCTTTGCCTCCAACGCTCAGGGATCATTGTGAAAGAGGAGGAGGAATGACTATAAGAGCCAGAGGAGGTGGATGACTACAAGGAAATAGTGTTTTCTAGGCACACGGGCACAGGGGCTCACATAGGCTCACAGCAGTGTGACACAAGACCTGTGCAAGCTCAAGCTAGGCAAAAATCCCAGCATGGGGAGGGGCAACGGGCATGAAGTGCTAACCCTCGCTGAGGAGCTAGTGACAGCTAATATGCACTTAGAGAGGGATAGTCGGTCTGTGTTAAAAGTGTGCCTCAGGTAGGTTGTCCATGCTCCAGTGCATTGCCAACAGTGGAGTGTTTTGAATCGCTAGTCCATGTTTTAGAGATGGTTTTGAGTTCTACTCTGTCACAATATTGTTCTTACATGTTTGACTTTTCTCAAGTAGGAGAAAAGAGAGATTTCTGACCAATGAGATGAGAGATGCACAAAGCATACAGCTCATTTCTGCAAGGTTATGGCTATATTCTTAATAGCCAATAATTAAATTGTATATCTATTATAATGCTGTTAGGTTTGGTATCTTTGCCAAGAATGTGGGATTTAGTCACATTGCTAGGTTAGTGGGCAGTTCTTGAAAAATTTGATTTTCTATAGATAAATATTTATTTGATGTAAAAGCTGATGGGTTTACTGATTTTTTATCATTTATGAAAATAGAAATAATGGAAATAATAAAAACTAATGGAGCTCTCTAGACTCATAACAAAATTCAGGGAACTCTGCACTTTCTTTTGCCCTTAAAGTTTCATAATATGCCTCACTTTATTGAAGGTTTTATGAGCCCTATAAAAAGAAACGATTAATTTTATATAAGTTGATGCTATCCAAGCTAAGGCTTGATCAAGAAACCCTTAAGTTTTAACTCTGTAGACAAATTATCTCATGACATAAGGAGTGTCCCACTGAGTGTTGGAAATCTTGATATCAGTTTCTTTGGAGGAAGGTTATTGGCACATGGTCGTTGTACACAGTGATATGTTACATAAGAGCATTGGCGAAACCACGCCATGTACTTTGACCATTCAACTCACTCACCCTCTCCTGTCCTCCCTCATTCCTCTCTGTCCCCTTCCCTTCTGTTTCCACGTCATGTATATGATATATAAATGTATATGATATGTGTGATAGCAGTATCTATGTCTGATACAGATTCCATGCAATATATTTGTCTTTCTGGGTCTGGCATTTTCCTGCAAATGACATAATTTCATTCTTCTTTGTGAATGAATAAAACTTATTTAGTCTCCTCTGTTCACTCATTTTTGTCAGTGGACACCCAGGGCAGTCCTATCACTTGGTGAATAACACCTCAAAAATCATGGATAAACAACTATCTCTCTTGTATGCCAACCTAGATTTCATCTAGCAAGTCCCGGGAGAAGTATGGCTGGATCACATATAGGTACTTATTTCTGAAAGCAAATCTCTTATGTTCTTGGAAATACCCCATAGCTTTTTATTTTATGTGTATGCATGTATTGCCTTCATGTAGGTAAGTGCACCCATGTTGTACAATGCCTGTGGAGGACAGAAGAGACTATCAGATCCCCTGGAACTGGAGTTACGGACAGTTGTTAGCTGCCATGTGGGTTGGGATTCAAACCCAGGTCTTCTTCAAGAACAGTCAGTGTTCTTAACTGCTGAGCCATCTCTCAGCCCCAAAATCCCCCATGGCTCTTAAATAAGAAAGTAAACTCACCTTTTCACTGTCTAGACCCGGAGACATAATTCCCTGCTTGTTGTTTTGTTGTTGTTGGATGAGTAATAACCCATCTCATGGAAGAAAATGAAGAAACTATGCACACACACTGTGGTGCCTTGCATGACCAACATGCACAGAAGAAATGGAGGTTTCTCTCCACCTTTCCACCATGCAAAATTCTACTTCTGCACTCGCCTCCAGTTCCATGAAACAGCACAGGCCATGCTTCGTAAAGGCCCCAGCCTGTAAGGTTCACTGTGCTCTCTGCACCCCCTTCCTCCAAGACCACTGAGCACTGTTATTAATGAGAACATTGTGGGAGATAAGAGGCCTGGCCCACCGCCGTTCCTCGCAGAGCTGTGCAGAACCAAATGAACTGTTCCTAAAACTGACAGCTGGAAACCTTGCCACCACAATGACAGTGTCAAGAGTGCGGTGACACTTTCGTGTGTGTTTCCTTTGTACCTAAGAACTCCTTTGCCAAAACATACATAAATAATGGAAGAAAAGTGGCTTTTGCAAACACAGAGGATTAAGTGTACTGTTGAAAAGACTAGGGATATTCGGCCTGAGATCACATCGTATGAATTAATATCATAAGATGCTAACTGATGATCCAATGTATGCTGCCATTAGATCCCCTAAGTACAGGATGCAGTTACTCATGGAAAATAGCTCCAGCCAGATCAAACATTATCAAGGCCAATGTCACGGGATTATGACTTAAGCTTCAATGTTCTGCCTCCTTTCATTTTGCCTCTTAGATGGTGTGAACTTTCTGAGCAGGGAGGCCATCCCCAATGCAGTCCACCCCCTTGCTATGTTGTAAGCATCATCTTGTTGGGTTTTTGCAATGCTTCTTCATGAAGATCTTCCCAAACGGACTTGAGGAAGAATTTGGATTCTTTTCCATCCTTGTCCTGTCCACTCACACTTCAACAAAGAAATGGAAAACTAAGAAGAAAAAAATTAATACCCAATGGTATTTGGTATTCCTGAAACTTTTTAGTTCTCACCTGTGAAAAATGTGTGTGTGTATTTATGTATGTGTATGTATGTCTGTATGTCTATGTGTCTGTGTGTCTGTGTCTGTGTGATGAACAAATGTCTATTTGGTCTCATATATGACAAATAGCTTTCTTTGTGAAATTTATTGTGGACTATTTATGTTTGGGTGTTATCTCAGATTAGAAATCTAAAGCACTTGACCAATGCTTTACAGTTTACTCACAGCTAAGTTGCCAGAGAGGCAAGAGGTATAGTTTTGGTGAGTATGGTAGTATTCCCCACTAAAAGTTTATACATCATAGGAAATAAAAAGAATAAACATTAAGGAGTAGTTGACAGTCTCTACTATACCTCTGACATTTCACTAGATTTTTATAATGATTTGAGAAGATGAGTATTTCTATCCCAAAGGATAGATGTGAATAAGGAATAGAAATTATGAACAATTTTTGTATCATAATATTGCACTTTCTTTTCCTGTTTCTGTGATGAAATACCCTATAAAAGCAAATTAAGGAAGGAACAGTTTATTTTTGCTCACAGTTGAAGGTTTAGTTCGTCATGGTGAGGACATCAAGGCAGCAGGACCTTGAAGCAGCTGCTAACATTACACCCATAGTCAGAAACAGCGAGTGATCGTGTATGTTGCTCAGTCCAGAATCCTCTATCCAGGGAATGGTACCACCACGGTGAGCAGGTCTTCCTACCTAAATTAACAAAATCGACATAATTCCCTGTAGGCATGCCCAGAGGCCCATCTCCCAAGTGGTTCTAGATCTTGTCAAGTTGACAACGCCAACTATCTATCACATTATGACTCAGTCAGGAATTACTAAGGGTCAGGAATGTTATCTAGTTTCAAGCTAACAAGACACTGTAACACAATTGCATGGATTCTTAAAGAAGTCATAGGACTCTTGAGTCAGATTCAAGTGATTTTATTACTCATGCATAACAGGTAGTCTACCTTCACATTCATGTTGGCTCTTTTATCCTCCAAATCCCGCAAGGAAACAAGGAGTGACAGCAGCCTACATAGATACCACACACACACAATGGTTTAACATTATAGTGAGGAACTCTGAGCTTAGGAAACTCTAGTGTTTCAAAGAGGCTGCAAGGAAACCTGTCCAAATGTTCCTTAAAGTAAAGAAACACTAACGGCTCTAGAGATAAATACTAACTCTAGTAAATACCTCCTAGGTATTTACTATACAAACAAGCTTAAGATAGTTCCAAATAAATCTCTCTTTGACAAAGCATGCAGAAATATGAGACACATGTGGGAAAATTTCCCTCAGCACATAGGCAGCCTTGCTAATTCCACCATAGGAAAGGAACTCCAACAAGTCTCCCGTGTACCCAACTGTGCTCCCATCACAGCATTACCACTGTCTACTGTAATTGTTTATACCTTCGGATCTTTATGTTAGAAAGTCATAAAAGTCCCTTGGTGGCAGAATCATGACTTTTACTTTCATATTCCTAGTATCTAACATATTTTGGGAAATGAAACATGCTCAGCAATGACTTTGATTGAAGCTTTCCAATCACAAGGTTTAAAAACAACATTTGTGTAAGAGATAGAACAAATCAGCCAGAACTAGGTCTTATTGAATCCATTCCAGGTTCCTTTGCCTGGATCTTAGGGTGGGTTCTTAATTGTCATGATTCATGGCTCAGATACCACTGCCTTGACGACTGTCTCTAAATTACCACTCTTGCTCAGTTTCCACAGCACTTATCAGTGTCTAATATTATCCTGATTGTTTAATTGGTGTTTCTTGTCTGACACTGTCTTCACAATATAAACTCTATGACTTCAGAAATTTACCAATCAGGTTTATTACTATCACCCTACAACCTAAAGCAATGTCAGGCCTATAAATAAGAGTTTCATAAATATTTATGAATAAATTGATGAATAGATTGAGCAAACATTTATTAAATTCGTACCATTTTCAAGAAATAAGGGTTCTATAGTGTCTTGGCAGATAACAAAGGTAGCTGAAATGATTCCACTGGGAAATTTGGGTTTAATGGCAGCATTACCTTTGTTGCATCAGTGAGCCTCCAGGTCTTGCTATAGACATCCCACTAATGCCTTGGGCTGAGCTCTGTACGCTGCTGACTAAGGCATGCTGTGCCAGCACTTGTGCCTTCTTTCTGGCTTTTCTCCTGGCCCTGGGCTAACCTTTCCTACTTCTTAGGCACTCTCAGCTCTACTCGGGTAACCTCAGGAGACCCTTCTAATTAGGTCTGTGATTCTAGCAGCTTAAAGACATGGATTTGTCCCATGATGCTTAGCCCTTTGCTTATAGTTCACTCTTGCCTAGGCAATAGGTGGCTGTCTGACCCTCTCTTTCTGTTTCTCTTCTCCAGTCTCCCTGTGATCCCCTTAGGTAGTCTCATTTATCAAACATTTCTTATGATTTCTTTGACAAATTTGCTGAGTGCTATAATACTACTATTTAAAGCAATTTGGTGTCATCTACAGCAGTGAATTAGTTTCATAAGACGTATGAATACTCATTTTATACATTATTCACCCACAATGTCCACAATTGTTTTTGCTTGCTCAATTTTTTTTATTTATTTATTTTTTATGTTTACTGGTGCTTTACTTGCAAGTATGTAAGTGCATTTGGGTCATGCAATGCCTGTGGAGGCCAGAAGAAGGTATTGGATTCCAAGAAATGGTAGTTATAGACAGTTGTTAGTCACTATGGGGGTGCTAGAAACCAAACCTAGGTCTTCTGCAAGAGCACCCAGTTCTCTTAACTACTGAGCTCTCTTTCTTGCCCCACAAGTTATTTTATCTTTTTTAATTGGATTTTTTAATTCAATTTTTTATTTGAATTTTTTATGATTTCATTCAATATAATAAATTCAACATAATCTGATGGTATTTAGGTGTTCTCTCTGCACCCTCCTTATTGCCTTGCCCCCCAATTTAATGTACTCTATTCTATAATATATATAATATATAATACTATATATAGCCTATAGAGTCAAATTTGTGTCCCCAAATATCCTTCAGTATGGGTCCACTTATTGGAGTCTGATTAACCCACCAAGAGCCCCATATTTGAAAGATACTGATTCTGCCCATCTCAGCAGCCATCATTTGCCACAATTCACCTAGATTGGATTGAGATTTTTTACCCACTTCCTCATTTCTATGCTGGGATTTTGTCTGGTTTGAACTTGCATGGGATATGTGCATGCTGTCATCATTGCTGTGAGTTCATATGAGAAAGTTCCCAGCTGTGTGGAAAACTGTTTCCTTGTGGTCATCCACTACCTCTGGCTCTGACAATCTTTCTGCCTCCTCTTCCACAATCCCTGAACCTTGGGAGGCAAAAGTTTGATATGGGTGTTCTATTCAGGAAGCATTCTGCAGTCTCTTGTTCTCTGCACATTGACCAGCTGTGGGTTTTTGTGTTAATCACCATCTGCTACATAAGGAAACTTCTTTGGTGGGAGTTGAGTGATACATTAATCTGTGGGTATAGCAATAACTCATTAGGAGTCAGTTTAATACGGTAACTATTTAGTAGAAAACCAGTATTGGGTTCTCCCCTATGTCCTGTAGCCTGTCTAGTCTCAGCTTCCTAAGCCTGATATCAATGTTAGGTATGAACTCTAACCTAGGAAGCAAATCTTGATTCCAACTAAGTAGTAGTTGGTTACTCCCATAATATTTATGCCACTATTGCACCACTGGGCATATCTTGCCAGACCAGTTATTGTAGTTCAGAGGATTCACAAATGGGTAGGGTTGATGAGTATTTTTTTCCCTCTGGTAGCATGTAAACACCTTCCAGCACTATGAACAGTAGTCAGTAGAGCATAGGCTCTGGTGTCAGCACCAGCTTGATTTCTCCTTTTTGTTCTACAACTTCTGTATTAGTGTCTTCAGCAATAGCATTTGACCATCAAGTTCTGGTAAGTAACCAAGAGCAGGGCCAATGACCAGTATTGTCTGAGGGTCTATGGGACCCGTGGTCAACAGCTTCTAGAGAGGGAGTCCATTCTTAGCAAGGAGGTTTTTTTCATTATCCTATGATGTATAGGAGGGGCAGTGTCCCCCTGTTATACCTCCTTTAATCTCTTTTTACAATGTATGTGTATATACTTTAAAAAGCTTCCATAGTGGCAGGCTTCCATATGGCTTTTTTAAAGGCCTTTGGTGTTACTCTTCCCTCCGCATACACCTTACTCTGCTCTGCCCTCCCACTCCCCACCTCATAACTTTTCCTACTCTAATGTTCCCCTTTCCCCCTTCATATCTCTGCATTCTACCACCTCTCCCAGGAAACCTCCCCCAAACCCATGGTTATTTATTAGTTTCTTGAACTCTCTGAATTTTCAAATTGAAGCATGCATATCTAAGATTTCAAAGCTAGAACCAGCTATGAAAGAGAACATGCTTGTCTTTCTGAGTCTGGGTTACCTCACTCAAGAGGATTATTTCTAGTTTCATCCATTTACCTGTGAATTTCATCGCTTTTTTTTTTCTTTTTAGTCTTTTTGAGACAGGGTCTCCCTGTAGCCCCAGCTGGCCTGGCACTAGCTATGTAGACCAGGTTGGCCTTGATCTCACAGAGATCAACCTGCCTCTGTCTCCCAAGTTCTGGGACTAATGGTGTGTGCTACCACACCTGGCTTCATAATTTTATCTTCTTAAAGAGAATAATACTCCACTGTGTATATGTATTATAACTTCATTATCCATTCATCACTTGATGGACAGCTACATTGTTTCCAATTTCTGCCTAGTATGAAAAGGGCACAAATGAGACAGATGAACAGGGATTTCTATAGCAAGGTATAGAGTCTTTGGGGTATATGCCTAAGAGTGGTATGGCTGGTTATATGGTAGAGATCAATTCTGAGATTTTTGAGGAATTTCTACACCGATTTCCATAGTGGCTGCAGCAATCTGCATTCCCACCAGCAGCAGATAAGAGTTCCCCTTTCCCACATTCCCACATCTTTGTCATTTTTTTTTTAATCTTTGGCATTCTGAGTGGAGTAAAATGAAATCTCACAGTGGTTTTAACTTTCATTTCCCTGATGACTACAGATGTTGAACATTTTTAAAAGTATTTCTCAGTCATTTTACCTCATCTTTGGGGAACTCCCTGTTTAGCTCCTTACCCCACTTTTTAATTGGGTTGTTTCAGTTTTTGTTTGTTTGTTTCTTGGTTGTTGGTTTTGTTGGGTTTTTTTGATGTTTAGTTTTTTAGGTTTTTTTTTTTAACTCTAGAGACTAGCCTTCTGTCAGAGGTATAGCTGGCAAAAATAAAGATAAATATTTTTCCCTTTCTGTAGGTTGCCTCTTCACTTGAATGATGGTGTTTTTTGATGTACAGAAGCTTTTAAGTTTCATGTAGTCCCATTTATCAACTGTTGGACCTGATGCTTGCATTATAGGAGTCCTGTTCAGAAAGTCCTTTCTCGTAATACATGAGTTTCAATGTATTCCCTACTTGCTCCTCTTTCTGATTCAGGGTATCATATTGGGCCTTATATTGAGGTCCTTGATCCATTTAGAGTTTTTTGTGCGTGGTGAGAGATAGAGATGTAATTTCATTCTTCTACATGGACTTATCCAGTTTAACCAACACCATTTGTTGAACATGGTGCCCTTTCTCCAGTGTGTACTTTTGACTCCTTTGTCAAATATCAGGTGGCTATAAGTGTGTGGATTTAAATCTAGCTTCTCAATTCTATTCCACTGATCAATGTGTCTGTTTTTATATCAGTACCATGCTGTTTTTGTTACTGTAGCTCTGTAGTATAATTTGAGATCAGGGGTGGCAATGCCGCCAGCAGTTCCTTTATTGTTCAGGATTATTTCGGCTATCTTGGATTTCTTGTGTTTCCATATAAAACTTGAGATTATTTTTTTCAGTTTCTGTGAAAATTGTGTTGGAATTTTAATGGGTATTGCATTAAACAGCTTTTGGTAGGACAGCCATTTTCACAGTATTAATCCTACAGATCTATGATCATGGGAGGTCTTTCCACCTTCTGGTAACTTTTCATTTCATTCTTTGGCGTCTTCAAGTTTTTTTATTGTACAGGTCCTTCACTTCCTTTGTTATATTTGTTCCAGGATATTTTATAGATTTTGAGGCTATGGTGAATGGAATCACTGATTCATATGTTGTTACTTTGCTGAATGTATTTATCATTTCTAGGAATATTTCTCGTGGTAGACTCCTTAGGAACCTTTATGTATAGAATAATAATGTCTGCAAATAAGATAATTTGACTTTTTTCTTTTCAATTTGCATCTCCTTTATGTCCTTCATTTGTCTTATTGCTCTGTTAAGACTTCAAGTACTATTGAATAGGAATGGAGAGAGTGGACACCTTTACCTTGTTCTTGATTTTAATGGAACTATTTTCAGTTTTTCTCCATTTAATATGATGGTGACTGTGGACTTGTGGCATATTGCCTTTATTATGTTGAAATAATAATAAGTTCCCTGTATGCCTAGGTTTTTATCATGAATGGGTGTTGGAATTTTTTTCAAAGGCCTTTTCTGCATATAATGGAATGATAATGTGGTTTCTGTCCTTGAGTCTGTTTATGTCATGCATTACATTTATTGATTTACGTATGCTGAACCATCCTTGCATCCCTGGGATGAAGCCAACTTTATCTTGGTGAATAATTTTTTTTGATGTGTTCTTACATTCAGTTTGTCATGATTTTATTGAGATTGTTTGCATCTATGTTCATCAGAGAGATTGGTCTATAATTTTCTATTTTTGTTGGATCTTCATTTTGGTATTAGAGGAATGCTGGCTTCATAGAAGGAATTTGGGGGTGTCCCTTCATTTTCTATTTTACAGAATAATTTGAGACATATTTGTATTAGTTCTTCTTTGAAGGCTTGGTACAATTCCGCACTATATACATCTGGTCCTGGGATCCTTCTAGTTGGGAGATTTTTAATTACTATAGCTATCTCATTGGTTATTATGGGTCTGTTTAAATTTTTATGTCATTTACATGAATTTGTGTACTTTTCCCCATTTTTATTGTTGCTGATATCTAGTTTTTTTCTTTTGTGATAACATAGGATACAAGATATTTCAATTTTCATAAATTTGTGGAGATTTGCTTTGTGTTTTAATGTGACTGATTTGGAGGCAAGGATTATGGGCTGCTGAGAAGAAAGTGTATTCTTTGATGTTTGGGCAGAATGTTCTATAGATGTCTGTAAAGTCCATCTGATTTACAGTGTCATTTTATGCCAGGGTCTCTTTCTTTAGTGTTTCTCTGGTCAACCTGTCTGTTGATGACAGCAGGTATTGACATCATTCACTGTCACTGTGTTGGAGTCAATGTGAGATTTTAGAGCTGACATAGTATTTTTCTATGAAACTGGATGTCCCCTTTTGAGGTGCATATATGTGTAGTATTATGGTTTAGTCTTGGTAGAGTTTTCCTTTAATAAGTACAAAGTGACCTTCCCTGTATCTTCTGATTAGATTTAGCTCAAAATGTATTTGTTTGGATATTAGAAGAGTTACATCTGCATGTTTCTTGTTTCCATTTGTTTGGAATATCTTTTTCCACTCTTTACCTTAAAGTGGTGTTAGTCATTGTAGTGGGGTACATTTCTTGGAAACAGAAAATTGATGGATTCTGTTTTCTAATCTAATTGGTCAGTCTGTCTTTTTACTGGAGAGTTGAGACCATTAATGTCGAGGTTTATTATTGACAAATATTTATTAATTTCTGCTATGTTAGTGTCATAGTGTTGTTTTCTTAGACCTCTTTTGATTGACTGTTCTGGGATAATTTATTCTTTGTTCCCTCTTGAGAGTGTTTAATCTTCTCTTCTGACTGAAGTATTTCATTGAATATTCTCTGTGGAGTTGGTTTTGCAGACATAAATTTCTAAAATCTGTTTTTACCATTGAAAGTTTTGGTTCTCTTTTGATTAAAAAGCTGATAGGTTTACTGGGTATAATAGTCTGGACTGTAATCTGTATTCTTTGAAGACTTGTATGCCATTGGTCCATGCCCTTCTGGCTATTGAAAACTTAGCTGTTATTCTAATGGGCCTACCTTTATCTGTGACTTGATCTCAGTATTAGCTTTCAATATCTTTTCTTTGTTCTGTATGTTTAGTGTTTTGACTGTTATATGACATGGGGAGTTTCTTTTCTGGTCCTGTCTAATTGGTGTTCTGTATGCTTATTGTACCTGCATAGGTGTCTCTTTCCCTAGGCTTAGGAAATTTTCTTCTCTGATTTTTATTAAAAATATTTTCTGTTCCTTTGACCTGGGTTCCTTCTCCTTCTTATATGCATATGATTCAGAGGTTTTGTCTTTTTACAGTTTCCTGGAGGTCTTGTATATTCCATCCCTGTGTTATTTTAGTTCTGATATTTTCTTTGATTGAGCAATTCATATCTCCAAGCTAATCTTCAAAATATGATATTCTCTGCTCCATTTCCTCCAGTTACTTTTTGCTTCCTTCTTCTAAGCTTATTGTTTGAGTGCCTGAGTGTTGCAGTGTGCCCATCACCTCTCCCACCGTGGAGGCAGGGGTTGAGTAGGCGCGGAGTCAACGACACAGACACTGGGAGGCTCACTGTGTTGCAAGCACACAAGGGAGGTCCCTTTATACCCCTCCTTGCCTCCCCATTGGCCCCTGAGTCCGAGGTGTTCTTTTCCATTGGCGTGTGTCACACATCAGCAGTGTCCAGGGCTCTCAGCAGGAATCGGGTTGGGCCATAAGCCCCAAAACCATGCCGTCCTACTCATCAACAGGAAGCAGGGTGTGCCTGAGCTGTGGGTCTCGGGCCTAGCCTCCTACAATCCATCCTTTTTGTTTTAAGTTGGCAGTCTTGGGGGAGGCAGTGGCTAACTGTCCTCTCAGGTCTTAGGACATTTTTATGAAGTTGTGTCTGTCTTAGGCCGTTCTCCCTACACATAAAGCCTTACCCATCATCGGAGTGTGCATCTAGCCTCATGCCCATCCTGTCTTAGGTAGGCTTATTGTGCGAGAATCTTACCCGTCATTGACCATCAGCTTTGACCTAGATGTCCTTTTGAGAGCATGAGATCTGCCAGGATGATGGGCTAGCTCTTAGGAGGTGGCCTTTAGCCCGAGGCATTGTTATTTTGGTGAACCAAGCTTGGATTACTTCAGTAGGTGGGCCCCTATCGGGATTTCATAGAGCCATGAGGATCTGCAAGGTGGCTTTGCTGGTGGCCTTTTGCCTACGGATGTGCTGAAAAAGACACTTGAACAAAAGGATTAATGCAATAGCTATGCAACCCAAGAGGACCCAAGTGACCAACCAGGATGGATCAAAAAGTTTCTTTAGATTTTCTCAGATCTGTTCAAGGAATATGGTATTTAATTCTATAACTGGGGCTCTTTTGTAATTAAGAGCAATAATTTGTCCTCACAATTGGATAGTGTAATTGAGAAATTTATTGGACCATGAGCCTGTAATGTAGTCCCTTAACTTTATTCTAGCGTTTGTGATATTGGAGACCAGGTAAGGGATCAAACAGATATCCTTATACCTTGGGTCACAGGCAAGTAGGGTCATTTCCCTAACTGTATCTATCTGTTCTGCCAGCAAGTCAATTTGTTGCTGTAGAATATGGATGGCACTATAAAGGTGTTGGTTTATTAGATCCTGAGTGTGGAGGGCAGCGGCCAATTTGCTTACTACCTCATTGAGTGCGGCAGTGGTAATTGTGGACTGGGTCAGTAGGCCCAGCTGCTACAGTAGTCCCTCCTATGGCCAACAGAATGGTGGCAATGATGGCAGCTGTAATGCCAAAATCGTGTTTTTTCCTAGTTAAGGCAACCTCGGTTCGTTCCATGAATTGTACAGAGTGAAAATGAAAATCCAAGGTCACTGGGAACCATATGGCTGCCAGTTCCCACATGAGGATGGCCTGTTGATGTGTGGGGGCCCAACACTCCGCAAGGAGACAGGTACTATTTGTGCAGGCCAAGGAAGTGTTAGATGAATTAGTAAGAAGGAGAATGGGGGCCACACACAGACAACGGTAATGGCCACAGGGTGCAGGAGGCCTGCCTGAAGCGTGCCCATTTTTTGCATTGTAGCATTAATGGCCCTTAAGTCTTGTAGGAGTCTATATTTGGCAGATTTTTTCTTTATTACAAATATTGATGTGTTGAACCGACTGTGGGAGGGCTCAATATGGCCCAATTCAAGCTGTTCAGCAACTAGCGATTTGAGAATAGCAAGCTTGGGTCCTACGATAGGCCACTGTTCGACCCAGACATCATCATTTGACAGCCATGTAATAGGAATAGGTTTTAGGTCTGTCGGGAGAACTGTGGCCCTTAGGATTGGGGATGACTGGCCGGATAAGGTCTGCCTGACTGGCCAGAGGAGTCATGTTTGGCAGTATCCTTGAGAAATGCCCTGTTGTCCGTGGTTAAAATGGCTCCCATGCCTTCTAGGATGTCCTGGCCCCATAGGATGCTTGCGACATGTGCAGTGGTGGGGTGAAAGGAGCCACTACCCCCAGCAAGGTCTTTCCATCGGACAGGAAATTTAGTCACACAGGAGGGCTGTTGTCCCCCTACCCCCGTGATCATTGGGCTGGGTTTGTATTGCCAATGGGGGAATCTCAGAGCCTCATTTTCAGTGATGATGGTGATGTCCACTCCAGTGTCCACTAAACCTTTGAACCGAAGGCCATCTAGAAGTATGGTCATCAGGGTGAATGGTTAAAAAGTGGCAGGGTCCAGAAGATTATTGGATCTTTATGTTTAACATCTTGATCCCATCTTACTTGTGGGATCTGAGTAGGCTCAGGGGCTGAGGGGCACCCCTGGGAGAGTTTAAAGGCTCCTTAATGGCAGAGCAGCAGTCTCAGGCCCAGTGAAAGCCCTTATTATACTTGGGGCATTTTGGTTTTGGGCGCCCTTTGGGACAATCTCGCCTCAAGTGGCCAGGTTTGCCACAGCCCCAGCACAATCTATCAGGTGGACCTGACTGGGAGGGAGAATTATGGTCTGAAATCAAGGCAGAGATAGAAGCAGTAAATGTCTGAATAGGGTCCTGGGTATGATCAAGGTCTCTAGTAGCCATGATCCATTTGTTTAAGGGCTCCGTACGAACGGGAGCCACTGCATTATGGGTGACTGTGTTTAGGCCCTCCCATATTAACTGTTTAAGGAGCATCTCTTGGCTAGGACCATGAGGGATGCAGCGTTTTACTGCCTGTGTGGCTCCGGCCAGGAAATCAGTAAAGATTTCTGACGGGCCCTGTATAAGGTTTTGAAAATAAGAAGCTGGGTCTTTGGGCATGCATGACTTGAGTGCCTGAAAGGAGAGATTGTGTACTTGGGTAAAATGTTGGGCATTACCAATTTGTGCCTGAGCAACAGAGTAGTATAATTTCCATATCCCATTAACATGTCCAGGGTAATCGGGATATTATTGGCAGCATTGTATCTAGACTGTTCCTCGGCTAGGTCTTGATAAGCTGCATGCCAAGTAAGGAAGGTAGGGGTTTCCAAAACTGCCTTTAGGAGGTGGTACCAGTCATAGTGAGTCTGAAGGCCCTGGCTCCGTTGATTAAGGATTTGTTCAAAATATGGTGAATCGGGGCCACTGTCATTGCAGGCCTTTTGGATTAGACATAGGCCCACAAGAGGGCTGGGGATCCAAGGCCTTTGTGCACCATCAGGGCCCATGTTAACAGCAAAGGCATACCTGTTTACAGGGGGAGGAGTAGAAAGGGGGGCCGTGCAACTGGGCCAAAGGACAGGTAGTGTTGGGGGGCGGGCAACGGGGTGGTGGGAAGGTCGCTAAGGAGGGATGGGGTATGCCTGATTTCAGCCCAAGGATAGATAGGGGGAGGTGTATCCACCCGTGGAGCAGAGGGGATGGATTGCCTTGGGGGCTTAGGTGGCACTTGAGTTTTATGAATTTGTGGATCTGTCCCCAACTCATCCGGATCTTCTGGGACTGTGGGGCCAGGGGACTGGATGGAAAGATTAATCATCTTTTGGTCTAGGCAATGGTCATTAAAGGATTTAGGAATTTTCTCTGTGGACCAAGATTTGATGCAGCTAAGGATACCTAGCGTATGGGTATGAAAGGGGCAGGGGGAACTTTGCCTTCCTGGACCTCCGGTTTTCGTGCTAGAAAAAGGACTCTCATCCACATATTTGGGGTCCCACATATTTTCAGGGGAGATCCAGAGGGCAAGGACTGAAGCCTCAAGCCAGAAGTCATCAAGGTGGGTGCGCTTTGTCTTGATACCCTGGGAAATGGGTAAGGATCTGAGAGCCTCGATTTGGGGCTCTTTACAGTGGGACAGGAAGTTTCCTATTATTGTGATGTGGACAGATCAGACACAAGAGGCTAGGAAGCCGTGCTGGGAAAGGAAACGTTCCTGCTCGCTAATAGGCGGGGAGGGGATTTCTCAGTCCCCAGTCACAGAGAACCTGGCAGCAATTTTAAGACGCTGGCCACCACCCTAAGGGCTCTTAACTGGTGGTTGTGTTACCCGATTGACGAGCAACCTTAAAGTGAAAGTAAAAGAGATAGGGAGGAAAGAGCGGTGTTTTGGAACCAGGTGAGAGTGCTTTGTGGGGGACTTCCGTGGTTCGTTAGGCCACGGCTGTATGCTCACACGGTATCTCCGGTAGTGGGACACCCTGTCGGGAGGGTGTCCATGGTTCTGTCTCTTGGATGGTCAATCCTTATGTGGAGACGCCCAGGGAACCAATTTTCAGAGTGTATGTGCCCTATAGACGGACAAACAAGGAAAAAGGAGAGAAAGCCCTCAGTCAGTCATCAGACTAGGGCAAAGAACAAAGAACAGAAAGGGAGCCTACTCACTGAAGAAATCGCGGGGGTGGGGGGGCGTGGGGGGGTGGTTAGGACCCCTGAATGGAGAGTTGAACGGTGAGGATGGTGGGATCAATTGGTGAGGCAATCTGGGCAGCAGCAAGGGAAAACAGAAATAAAAACGCAGCTACAACAAAGGAAACTAGAATAAAAAGGCCCAGGACTAGGTAGGGGGCCATGTAGCCATGTTGGGCACCAGTTGTTGAAGTGTGCCCATCACCTCTCCCACCTCAGAGGCAGGGGTTGAGTAGGCGCAGAGTCAACGACACAGACACCGGGAGGCTCACTGTGTTGCAAGCAGAGCTCTCGTTTATTGCACACAAGGGAGGTCCCTTTATACCCCTCCTTGCCTCCCCATTGGCCCCCGAGTCCGAGGTGTTCTTTTCCATTGGCGTGTATCACATGTCAGCAGTGTGTAGGGCTCTCGGCAGGAATCAGATTGGGCCATAAGCCCCAAAACTGCACCTTCCTGCTCATCAACAGGAAGCTGTTGGTCTCAGGCCTAGCCTCCTACACCTGAGATTTTTGTTTCAAGGTTTATTTCAGATTGGTTTTTCTTCAAAGATTATATCTCTTTATTGTATCCTAGTTACATGTTTTGAATTGTTTTAGTTTAGTTCAACTGTTAGTTTGTGTTTTCATGGTCTTCATTTTGTTTATTATTCATAACCTCTTTGAGTTCCTTGAACATATTTATAATTGATATTTTGAAAACATTGTCTTGCACATCTACTTGGGTTGTCATTATCAGGAATTAATTTCTGTATTAGCCATATTATCTTGATTTTTTATGTTGCTTATGTTTTTTCATTGAGATTTGGGCATCTGGACTTGTGTGGTGCTTCTTCTTGGTATGAGAAAGTGATCTCGTCCTGGTAGAATGTTTGTTTGTACATTGTTTCTTGTTTCTTCAACTTGTAAGGTTATGGTCCAGCTGAGAGTTGCTTGGTGTTCAGTTTGGGGGCCATGTTATACTAATAAATAATTGAGGTGAAAGAAGTCATCTCAGTTCAGCTAGAGATAGGTGCAACTTTTGAGTTGAGAGTTCAGGATTGACTGTACAGGGACCTGGATCATCAGAGTGGAAAGGCTGTTAAGTGAACAGGCTGACTGACAAGTTAGGGTATAGACTTTCAGGTCTGGGGCATGCAAAGTTCAGATGAAGGACGCAGGGAGATCGCAGGGACAGAGTTCAGGATCACAAGTCTGGGGAAGGGAAGGATCGCAGAGATCCAGGCTGGGCTGAGACTGACTCACCCTGCCAAGGCTGATTGGGCACACAGATCCAACCTCACAAGTGATTTTTTTAAAGCTAATATTGAGCAACAAAAAAATAACAAAATCCCTTTGGAAGAAAGATCATTATAATTTGGTTTAATATTTAAAAATACTGATATTAATGTGGAGGAGATAGGGCATGAGGGAAATGACCAGAGGGAAATTACTGGTATATTTAATTTTTCAAGCTAACATCGATCTAAGTGAATTATGATAATAGAAACTTTGTATGGAAACTAGATTAAAGGCCTAATTGTAAGAAGTATCAAGCATTTTCTCACTTTAAAGAATGACTTATCTAAAGGAAATCAAATAATATACTGAGAATCACAAAACAAGAAAATGATGACCCTCAGGTTCAAATTCAAGTTGCCTGATTCCATTTCCACTATGTTTTCCTGCCTCAGACATTATCAAAGTATAGACAAAAGGGAAAGTAGGTTATTGAAATGGAGACGACGGAGCTACGCCCAAGCTGGGGAAGCAGGGAGATGCAAGGAGTAGGCAGTTCCTGATGGGGTGGCTTTGTGTGTTCTGTAACAACAATGACTCAAGACTGAACATGATTCAAAGTGTCTCAATCATTGATATGTATTTCAATTTAAACTTTTAAATAGAAAACAGTTTGTGTTCATCGTATCTTAAAACTGTATCAGTTATAAGATTTCTTCAAATACATCAGTCACATATAATTTTCTTCAGAGAATGACTATCAGAAAGTCTCCAGTAAAAGATCCTTGTACTGAAGAAATGCCTTTTTCTATCTGTTTCTATGAATGAGAGTTGAAAAGCAAATGTGATTTAATCATTCTATACTGTAAACATATGTTAAAATATCACACTGTATCCTATAAATATATATACTGTATTTTCCAATTCCAAATAAATTTAAAAATACAAAAGAACAAAGTGAGCTAAAGTCTAAGTTAAGTGACTTTTTCAACATAATTCAATTTATTTATTTTGAACACATATTTGCCTATATAATGAATAGAGTGCTATTTGTGACCACATCTGGAGGACCAGTTCTCAGGAGTTGTCATTATTTTATGTTAACTAAATGTAATTAATTATTGTTAATTATTATTCCCTATAGCTGTTCTTTAGTTTTTCCAAACACACATACTCTCTTCCTCCTTCCCTCTTTGGCTTTCCCTCCCTTCCTTCCCTCCCTTCTTCCCTCATCATAACCTATCGAGAGGATGTTCAACCCACTTCCTAGTTCTGCATCTGGAAAAGAGAAAATATGGAAAGAAACAGCAGGGCTTGTTTGTCTTCTAATTAAAATGTATGGTCAAGACCCATGCAGAATAACAGTGTCTATACCTCTTTTGTATCCTAAGAGGTTAGGAGGTTGTGATAGGAAAAGACTAAAAACTAACCAAACAAAAACCAAACCAAACAAACAAAAAACAAAC
>NW_008349529.1:1509607-1607950 GCF_000622305.1 Nannospalax galili
AATATTTGAATCCCCACATTTTTTATTTTGATATTTTATTTTAATTTTTAAAATATTGTATTTTTTTATTTTATGTGTATGAATGTGTTGCCTGCATGTTTGTAAGTGCATCTGTGTCATGCAATACCCACAGAGGTCAGAAGAGAGCGTTGAATCCCCTGGAACTGGAGTTAACAGATGGTTGTTAGCTGCCATGTGTGTGCTGGGAACTGAATCTGGGTCCTCTGCAAGAGCAGCCAATGCTCTTAACCGCTGAACCATCTCTTCAGCCCCCCATTCTGATGTTTGAAAATGTAAGATAATTAGTGATTATGGTTTTTGACATATGCTCAAAGAAGAGAAATCATCTCAACTTAAATGAGGTCTTTAAAAGACAGGATTCTTTACTTTCAATTTGAGTGCATTATTGACATTTGCATTCTTTTTTCCATTTAATGGACGTCTGGCACCAAGAACTCAGAATCCACCCCAACATTGCTGCCAAGCATGCTGATAACATATTTCACAAAGAGAAAAGCTGTAGAGTGTGTGATAGAAGACTCTTCTGCTTAAGTGAGAGTGATTTTTCACATGGTATGAAAGGACAATGCTTCATTGCCATGAAAACTGATGATTTCTGGACTGTGTGCATAGAACTAGACTTGATTATGTTTAACAGTAACATCAAGAAATTACCCCAAATGTAAACTGACCCAATGTATACAGCTGCACTTAAAACCACCAAGAAAAGAATTTACAAACTTATTTTCCCATCATCAGAAAAAAAAATCTAAGGAGAATTGGCTCCAGAGACATAAGTGGTCTCATAGAATAATTAAAATTATAATTAAATAAAAGCAAGGTATCCAAGGACTATTTAGCTCTATAATTCCCTCCAGGATTATTGGGCCACTGGGAGGGGGAAGAAATTATTTTTCAGGCTAGTAAGAGGATTCTCCAGACTTTCAGAGGCAGAGAAGGACCAGGAAGAAATCCAACCATGTCCCACATGAGGATGTTTCATCAGCAGTGGACCCCTTATATCAGGGGGATCCCATCAGGTTGTAGTGTAACTGAAAATTCCAATCCCCAGTGAGCTGATCATCATCCTAATAGCATAACACTTATGTGTTTGTGGTGATGCTGGTATAAACAAACCAACTGCCACTTGTATAAAGTACAGTACATACAATAATGTACATAATACATTATATTTGACAGTAATGAATGTCTATATTACTGATGTGGGAGACAGGCTTGAGCCTAGGGTGAAAGTCTTATTGACAGCCATGCAGCAGGCCCAAGGCAACAGCACTATAGCTGGAGCCACAAGAAACGCCTTGTGACATTTGCTCCCATTGGCAGATCATGAGACTGATGCCTAGAGCTCTCCACTCCCTAATCACCACCCTTGAGATCCCAAATTACAACACTTAGACAGCCTGGATCAGGTGGTTCCCAGGAAACCAGGCCCCATAAGGAAACCGGAACCTAAGTAACCTGAAACCCATTATGCTAATGAGGTGTCTGTCTCGTGCAATGTCATGATAGGACACATCCCTGCCAAAGATCTGTGTTGTAACTTCTTGACTGGACCCCTACCCCTATACAAGCTTGTGCCCTTCTGCAATAAACCTGATCTGCATCAACGAACCTGGTCTCCTGTGTCTGAATGCGGCTTGGCTGACACAGTCTCCTCACCAGCTCTGGGGTCCGGGACAGAGAGAAGTAGCTACAATCCGAGGCAGCTCAGCAGTGAGCAGAAGAGCTGTCTCAGCCCTACAGTGAGCGGAAGAGCAACCACAGCTTGAGGCCACAATGAGGAGCGAAAGGCAAGGACCTTGCAATTGCAGGCGGTGCCGGAGGATGGAGCCAGCCCCCAGGAGGTGGTGCTGGGGGAGGCGGAGTCCAGGAGGCGGTGCCTGTGCACTCGCAGGCAGCACCAGTGCGATCTATCACAGGCGGCGCCCGAGCGAGTGGAGGAGCCGCACCCAGAGACAGCACCCAGCACCGAAAGAGTGGCAGAGCTGCAACTGGTATAGGTATGTACTACTTTTTATCATTTCCAGAATGTGCTCTTACTTAATTTTAATGGTGGCGTGGCGACTGTTATTGTGAAACAGTGTTGCTGATTTGTGTCAATGCAGCATCACATTCAGTCTTTAACCAGGTTTTGACTGGGCCAAGAGGCCATATTGAGTCACTAGCTGTTCTCCAGGGGTCCTGCTTCCTTCAAGGGAAGGGGCCTACTGCTGAGAATTGACTGTGGAGAGTTAGCAGTGGATGGAGGGCCTTGTGGTGCCATCTTAGGATGGAAGCTGGCAGCTGCCAGGAACATCAGGCAGTGCCGGGCATGGGTAATGTGCAGCAGCCAGGTGTACTCAAGAACAGGATGGCCCCTGAGGTGTGGGCAAAAGCTAGCTGGAACTATGGGCATGCCACTGAGCGATCTGGTATGGCAGGCTCTGAGCTGCAGTGCAGAGCTGGGCAGTGTGGAGCTGAGAGGCATGGAGCTAGAAAAGAACTGGGTGTTTGTTTCTTTGTAAGTTACCCCCTCCCCCCTTGATAATAATAAATGTACATAAAGATATGTTATATGGTTTGCCTGATAGTGCAAGAGACCCAGAGAGAACTCTGGTGAGAGTATCCTAACATCCCCTTCCTCCAACTAGCTTGTAAGTATGTTCTGTGTTACTTGCACAACAAAATTGTCTAGCAATGGCTTTCTTAGAAAATGTCTCATTGTTTAGAGACTGTAATGATTAATTTTTATTGAAAACTTGACTGGATTTAGAATCACCATGGAAACACATTTCTGGGTGTGTCTATGGGGGAGTTTCCAGAAAGGTTTAACTGAGAAGTGAAGATCTACCCTAAATGTGGATGGTATTGTTCCCTGGGTTGGGATCTGGGATGGGATAAAAAGAAAAAGGAAGAAGCCAGCTGAACACCAGCATCCATCTTTCTTTGCTTCCTAATATGACCAGCTTCCTCACAATCCTCCACCATGACTTCCCCACCATGATGGACTAGACTCTCAAACAGTGAACAAAATTAAACCCCTTCATTGCTTAAGTTGCTTTTTGGGGGAACTTTGTCCCAGCAATGAGAAAAAGAATGAATACAGTGACATACAGCTGTAAATAAGGGGGTAGACTAGGCTGGCCTGACACCCTCCCATCAGTCCTGGTTCACCATTGTCAGCTGTGTGGACAAGGAAATTGACCTTATGTATCTTACCTTCAACTTCCTCATCTCCAGAATGTCCAGGTCAATACCAAAATGAACTGCAGAGTTCTTAAAACCACATGTATGACAATACTTATGGGCATGGCTGGTGTTTTATGTAACTATTGACATGAGTGACGCATCAAATGAGGGAGTAAAGAGTACTCCAGGACTGTTGAAGAAAACTGTGACACTAAATGCTCCAAGTTAGGGCTTAGTGTTGGAAGAGTTTCCTGCAGAGCTGTCACTTAAAGTTGGAAAAGCTTCCCTATAAACTGAGTATGGTACTTTAAGAATGGACAGAGGGTGTGAGGCCTTGAGCACCTCCTCTTGCTCCTATGAATTAGATATCAGAAAGTTTGTCATAAGCAAGAGATATTGAGCAGAGCAAGGAAAAGACTTCCTTTCCCATGGGCCAATGAATCTACTCCTCCTGCCTTAGAAAATGATTCAAAGTCTCCAGTGTCACAGTTTTTAAAAAACTAACTTTATTGTTTAAAAATCAATGCTACCATATTGCCTAGGATGGCTAATTGTCACAGTGATAGTAACAAGTGTTGGTGAGGATGTGGAGGAACAACACTTGCACACTGCTGGTGGGAATCTGAACTCTTGAACTAGGTCAACAGCTTGACAAGTCCTCAGAAAGTTAAAGATTAAGTTATATGATTCTCCAATTTCATAACAACATATAGACCCAAGAAATCTGAAAACATATGTCTATACAAAAACTTATTCACAAATATTGTGTACTTATTTCCTCCAAATCAAAATATTCCCCCCTCCTGTAGAAAGGAGGGAGATTCATAAGATTCAAGAGGTTTATGAAACTTGAAAGACCCACTATCCTTTCCCTGAGGTTGCATAGGCAGTAAAAACATTTGGGATGGGGTGAGGACTCTTTGGTGAAGTTGCCTGCAGGTTACACAGGGAGCCCGGTGGTGTAGCTTTCCCAAGCTGTCACCCATGTTGGGGTGGACTTTTCAGTGATGCAGCTGCCTGAGTCATCCACACTCCTGCGTGTAACCCCAAAAAACTAATATTTTACCAAATTAGACTTGAGTGGTATCATTTCTTTGATCTGTCTATCTGGGGTAAATAGACATTTGCTGACACTTCCCTAGGAAAAGTCACAGAACAACAAATACTAATAGAAGCATAGAAGCTTTATTATAATATCTCTAAAATAGATACAACCCAAATGCCCATGAACTAATAAGTAGATAAACAAAATATAGCCTATCAATACAACTGAAATTTCATTCAATCATAAGGAATGCACTATCCACCTTGAAAATGATATGCTAAGTAAAAGGAGTCAGACAGAAGAGGTCATATGTTACATGATTCATTCATGTTGGCGGCCCAGAGCAGGCAAAAGAAGGAGAAAGTAGAGTAGTGTTTGCCAGAGGTAGGGAAAGGGAAGAACGGCTGCTGGCCATGCACGTGTGTGTGATTTCTTTCTGAGGTTGTAAAAACCTTCTGGAATACTGGTTTTGGATAGTGATTTTGGTTGTACAACTTGGTGACTATATTAAAAGCAATTGATTTGTATATTCAAAATGTAAATGTATGACATATGGGTTATATCTCAGTGAAAAACAAGAAAAAAATGAACACTCACTTCAATAAACAATACTAAATTGAAGATCAATGAGAAACTTTGTTTTATAAATGCTTTAGTAGCCCTCAAGAGGACTTAGCTCTGCTCTTGATTTTCCACATCTGGAGAGAAAACAGAATAGCACCTGCCACCCACATTTCTGACAAGGCTTGTGTGTATTTTTGAAATGCTTCTTATTTCAAATAAAATATGATATGCAAATACAAGGTATTATTATTATGAAAAAGGTAACATTGCACATGGGTGGCTTTAAGCAGAGTCCCAATGTGGCAGCTAAGTCTTAAACATATACACAGGCATTTATTTCTCACTGCAAGGGAGTGACTCAGTTTAGTGGGTCTGGGTGGGCCATCCATGGGGCAAAGCTGGGAAAACACATATGAACATGTTCACACACACACAGGAGCATGTGCACCTATGCATGCATACACACACATGCTTACACATGCATGCATGAACAGATGTATACACATGTACACATACACACACTTACCCAACAATATTTGATTAAAATATATAGTTGCCTTGCAAAGAATGGGTCCATTTGTGTGTGTATGTGAGAAAGAGAGAGAGAGAGAGAGAGAGAGAGAGAGAGAGATGGAGTAGTTTTTTTGTTTTATTTGAAGAAATTCCTCAACTTTCTACTTACTTTTCCATGTGTAAGCTCAGTCTAACCTTACTGAGCTCTCATAAAAATTAATAACCCAAGTTAGGACACAGGTCGCTCCTACGCAAGGACGTTCCTAAAGAACAGGTGGAAGTCAGCATCTCCTCTGGGTCCTATCACTGAGTTAATGTTCAGAATGAGTGCTGTGGAGTGAGCAGCCCATGGCAGCTCAAGGCATTACATGTTACTGTGAAGGCTGAGCTTTAGGAAACAATGGGATAAAGGCAGCTGACAGGCCAGGCCATCCAGAATGCTGCCCAGAAACTTTCCCACCACAGGCCAGCTCCACAACTGCACTTGCAGGGGGATTTCTGCTGTTTCACAATCAACTGGTTCATCCAGGCCTTGGCATGTTGAGAGAAGGCTGTATAGGGGTGAAAAAAAGCCAGTTCTCTGATGAAATTGCCTCTCTCTCCCTTTCTCTCTCTGGCTCACTCTCTCGCTCCCTAGCTCTTGTTCTCATGCTTGCTCTCTCATTTGGCTTTTTGAGACAGGAGCTCACTCCATAATCCAGGATGGCCTGCACTTCACTATGTACCTAGGCTGGCTTTGAACTCACAGTAATCCACCTATCTTGGACTCCAGAGTATTGGAATTACTGGCATGAGCCAAAATGCCCAACTGGCTTTCTTAAATACAAATTTGAAAAACTAATACCAAATCTAGGGTTGTTAATTTCCCTTTTCAGAAAAGTTATGCATCATGCCCTAACCAAAGAATAGTGGGCTCAGGGAGATGACTCAGTGGATAAAGGCCCACTTGTTACCAAGTCTGATGACCACGACCCCCATGGTAGAAGAAGAACACCAACTCCTGCAAGTTGACTTCTGACCTACACACACACACACACACACACTCACACACACACATATACCTTGGCACATGCACATCTACACATATACACAGAAACAAATATAAAAATGTAATAAAAAATTAGAAAAAATAAAAAATAGAAAAGATTTCTGGGAAGAAAAATGTAGAGAGGTTGCCATGGTACCTTTCGGAGGCAGTGACGGGCCCCTTCCTGACCCTTGCCCCAGGGTGAAGGAAGACTGCTTTGTCACCCTGTTAATGCAGACACATTAAAGTGGCATCACGAGAGGTGAGATGCACACACACACACACACACACACATTCGTGTGTACACACAAATGTGCTTGCACAAAAATTAACCTTTTTAAAGCAGACAAATGCAAGCAGAAGACTAATGTAGATACATAATGTAAAATGAAAAAAAAATGTTTATTTTTTTCAATGGCATGAACACTTCAATCTATATGACAATGATTTCATTTTAAAGAGAATCAGTTGGTGAATTTTTAAAGTTGCATACAGTCCCCCTTTTTGGTTTCAGTGACTGTTCCTCTCTCTTTTCAAGTGTAAAATTTTGGATTCTCATTATTGAAGATGAAATCCTGGCTTTTGTGTATATTGGGGTCTTTGGAGACTAATATAAATTCTAAAAACACTTACTGTGTCATCCATCCCTGACGACAAATGTACTGTGCAAATCTGCCTAACAAGTGAAACCTTGCAAATATCTCCTTAACAACATTCTACAGCTATCTTCTGTGCTTCTCAGAAAAGGGAAACAGAAATCCACCCCACCACTATGCCAGTCAGTGACAACAGAGGCAGGTTAGCTAGCTCACTGCCCCCAGAGCTAAGGGTAAGAAGTTCTGTGTAATTAGTTTCAGGCATTATCTCGGGAATCGACTGGGCTGACTTATCCCGGGTCTGGAGTTCCCTTCACTGCTCTGGTGATCAGCAAGGAGCAGTGCTGTCATGTTCAGCCTAGTTATACCTAAAATCGTCCTCAGGCGTAACTAAAGGAGCTCAAGGATAGGATGAAAAGGTGTCACAAGATTTCATCTTGGCATTTGGCTAAGTCCTTTTTTGCACTGCCCAGCTGCAAAAGGAGTGATTTTGCAAATGGAATTGGATGTATTACATCAGTGGCCCCATCTCTAAAATGCATGCTCAAGGGACCTCAGTAACACCCACTAAAAGTGCTGAGTGCTAGGTGAGTGCTAGGGTTTAGCTTTGTCTGCAGCTGTAGAAGTGTTCACACTTGCTTTCTAATACAGAGTTGCCAGGAAGGGGCCTGTGGACTGGATGAAGGGAAATGAAATTGTCAGAAGCAGACAATCCACATCCTCCTCCTCAGTCCCTGCCAATGGAGCCATCAGCAGGCAGTTCAGAGCACACCCGTGAGGGAATCAGCACGCCTTTTCCTTTTCATTGGAATGATTTAGAGAGTCCTCTTCTGGGAAACTTGTTTGAAAAATTGATCTCTTGAGGACTGAGATAAGCTGGCTATTCAAACGAGCAGGGGCAGCAAATTTATTGCTGGCTCACCTCGAATTAGAAGTGAGACCTTGATTAAAATTCCTAACCTTTTCAAACCTGAAGTTTTCCTCTCTCAAGAAGTCCTGCTGGTACTTCAGTTTAAGTGGGTTTTTTTGTTTTTTTTTTTTTAAGGTTTCAATATGCATCACTAAAACAGTAGTGTCTGGTAAATGTTACATTTCCTTATCTTCTCTAAAGAAGAATATATGTTAATAGATCAGAAGAAAGTATTAGTAATTAAGGCATCCCCACAAGGCCAAATTTTGTTTCATACTTATCAAATTGCTTATATAATCACTCAAACCAGAGTCACATGGAAACCTTGTTAAAAGCACATGGTCATTTTATCCCAGGAAATGCAAAGTTATTAACTTTTAAATGGAGTCTGTGTTTTGCCTTTCTTACTAATGATCCTGAAGTAGATCAAACTTTGCAGGTTGGAGGTGTGATAAAATAGTTATTCTGATTTACTCTATTAAATTCATCCTTTAGATTAAAGGTAAGACTCATCTGAACAGTTCGTCAAATTTTGCAAATCTTGTGTGTGTGTGTGTGTGTGTGTGTGTGTAAGTTAGAAGACAACTCTCAGGAGTTGGTTCTCTCCTTCTGTGGGTTCTAGGGGTTGAACTCGGGTTGGGCTTTCACAGCAAGTGCTTTTTCCCACTGAGTCATTTTGCCAGCCCAAAAATCTTACTTGTAAACTTAGATGTAAACATTGCCTGAATCCCTTCATTGTTCCATTTGGCTAAGTCATAAAATAGAAACTTAAAGCCTTCTAAATTTCAGACGGTTAAGTTAAGGTTTGGTGCACTGTGATTTGCCTGTGATCACATCTTCTCTTGTGGGATTCAAGTCTTCTTTGGTATCCTGCTCTTAGCAAGTAGTACTCAGATTCATGGTCCCACCAGTTGTAAGGTTCTTGTGGGGCAGAACCTGCCTGGGGACATTGCCTCCCTCCTGTGCAGTAGTGGGTTTGGAATAAGCCCTATCTAAACGCATTCGGATTTCCCTAGGTTGTAAATTTCTCAAAATAATTTATACTAATTTTTAAAAATTAGGAACATGAATAAAATTTAAATGCAATTACTGTTAACAGTTTTAAATACTTGTTTGAATTTGCAAGTATATTAAACTCTTTGAAAAAAATATGCTTTCTAATCTCAGGTTATTTCTCTCAGGAATGGAAAAGTGCCTCAATTTGTTTAGAAATTTACTCCTGAGTGTTGATTTAGCATCTTTTATAAATACAATTCCTGCTCCTTTGCTGTGTAACTGCTTTCAAATAGATTGACAATAGATGAATAGTAAACAACCCACTTTACAAACATCTGAAGACATCATTCAAATACACAAACATACAAAGCAAAACTCTTTCCACATCAATTTAGTGAGTTCTTAATTATTGTATTTAAGCATCCAATATCATAAAACATACAGTTTGCTTCCTGATGAAATGATGGAAGATTCTTGTGATGTGCTGGTAGGGAAGGGACCAGAAATGGGGTACTGACTGGCCACAGGCTTCAGGAGTTAAAGAATAGTAATCAGTGTGCCAACAGCAGCTCAAGTCCACCAGGGGTTTCTAAACTGGTCCCTGTCCTTAGGGAGTTCACAGTCCACAGAGAAGTCAGATACAGTAACAGTTAATATTCATATAAGATGAAAAAGGCTGCATGGATGAACATACAGCTGTGTATTTGGAAATAAAGGAAGAATTGCCTGGGGTTAGTCTTAACAGACTAGGAAACAGTCGATCCAACTCTTAAAGGTGAATAGGAAGTGCACCCAAAGATAACTCTGTGGGCAGGAGTTGGGTTTGCTGAACTTGTTGTTTGAGTAGTTCAGGCAACACTTTAAAAAAAATAAGCCCTGAAAAGGTTCAACAATAAAATATATGAGCCAGTGAAGGATTGAGGAGTGGCGTGACCTCAGCAGAGGCTAACGGTCCAGTCAATACATTTAGACCATACAAAATCTATTAAGCTCATGAAAATGAAGGCAGCAGGGCGTCCCATTTAGCAGAAATGGAAGGACACATAAAAAAGGATTTATTCACCTTCCCTAAAAAGGACCAAGACTCTTCATGTGCTCTTGTTAATCCGTGAACTTTCCAATTCATATTCCAAGGACTCACCCTGCTGTTTTCAAATAACTGTTAGAGATAATCGTCAGGGTTTTATTCAGGCCACATGACCTTAATTTTTATTTCTGCTTCCCTCAGCTCAACACTACTTACTTGGTGGAGTCATAAATTGGATATCCAATCAGATTGCTTACCGACACCTAGTGGCAAAGGTTGGAACTGAGGGCTGTTTCAACGGTGGTGCTTAAGTCTCTTATCCCAGGCTTTGGTCCAAGCCAGCCCTCCTATTTCAATTTCTCTTTTCAACTCAGTTCACCATAAGGATGCTAAAGCTAATCCAAGCTAGCTTGTTTCCTTGAAAAAAAAAAACCACAACAAATAAATAAAGGAAAGGAGAAAGAGATGAACAAAGAAAGAAGGGAAGGGGAGGATGGACTGAGGGATTTCGTTGGAATCACCTGGGAAAGAGCAGCAATAAGTCTATTAGTTTTTTTTATTTACTTGAACATCTTCAAGATCAAGAAAGAGGTGGAAAGGTAAATGACTCAATTAATACTTTGATTCTATCTTTTCATCTTAGATTTGGAAGGTTATAATAACCATGTTTAAGATGACTTTGACATCCAAGACATTTAAATTTAGATATTTTAAACAAAGAGACAGTTTCCTTGTCATAAATTATAAAGTATCTTTCTGGTTTCTCTATTTCTGTTCCCTCTAGCCCTTTTCTTGTTTACCTCATGATGTCAATTTGTTTCTTCTATCTACTGAGATGGGAATATTAATCTACAAGTTAATGTTCATCTAAAAACAAGGTCATGTCTTGCCCTCTGAGATGTATTGTCAGAACACCAACTAACAAATCAAAGTAGCAAAAATCAAGAGTGTTACAGTAATTAAAACACTAATTGTTAAAATCACTTAAGGTCACTAGGCAATAGTGCTGCTGACAGCTTTGAGTGAGTGGGCAGGCCCCATTCCAGCAAACACCACCCTGGTTCCGAGGGAAATCATCCAGAAAATATGGGCAATGCTAAAGAACTGGATTCAACTTAACCAAAACAGATGTTAAGAATGCAGCCCTCCATTCTCAACATGAGTCTGGAGCAGCTACTTGAGCAGCAGTCTGTCAACAATTTATGATCCAGCACCTTAAGGAAAACAAGGTTTATCACTTGTTGGTTGAGCCCCTTTAAGACTCATTGGAAACTTTCCTCAAACAAAAAAACGACTTGCTTCTTGAGGGTGGATTCCCTCAAGAGACAGTGTTACACAGAGTGGCCTTGATTCTTGGGTAAAAATACCTAAAGGACTCCTCTGCTCCCAGGTCCAGACCTGGTGCTGGCCAGCCAACTTTTACTTGCTGTTCTTTGGCAATTGCTCTTGTAGCTGAAAAACCAGCTCAACACACTGACCTTTGCCTTCAGCTGCAATTCCCCTTCGAGGGATCTTTCACTAACTTCTCCACCCAGCTCCTCACTCTGCTCCCTGACCTTCCACAGAAACACGTGGATGTCTGCCACCCTGTTGCAGTCTCCATAATTGATTGACATGATGCAGTTTATTCCTACTAAACCATGACTTTCATGGGCAGAGTTATGCTATGTAGCCTTTGACTACCAGTCCAGTCTACTTCATTATTAATTAAATGAGTTAAGAATTTAGTGTGTGCTGCACTAAGATGACTTTCAATGCTTATAATGTCATGGAAGAAAAACAAACAAGAAATTAAATTATTTTAGCATGTTCTAGTGAATGCCAAAACTGGGAGAAATACATGGTTCTGAGGAGCATAAAGTAGGGTCACTCGATTTATAGAAGATTCTAGAAAGCCTCTGCAAGAGAGGTTGAGGAAAGAATATGGACAAACATTCATTCTAAGCAGTACCAAGATATGAGCCACACACTGAGTGATACTGCACACGAGGTCTGCTGTTCTTCCTGGCACTGCTCAGTACCCCTACAAACCCACCCTCCACACTGTCACCAGAGTGGATTTCTTCCAAACATGCAAATATCCAAATATGAAGATCTCTCCATGACCAAGTTTCTCTAATGGCTTCACCAGAAGGTAAAATCCAGTTCGCTAATATAACCATCCCATCTTCCCTCATTCAGTCCTGTACCTGTCCTGGAGCGATGGCTGAGCTGCACTTCTTGTTTGTAAACAAACAAGTAATAGGTTGAATAGCTGGTTCATGAATTGTAAAGTGAAGCAAATAAGGAATGAGTAGAAGAAGCTTGTTCCATGTATGACCAACACAGGTTCATCACGTGGCAAAATAATATCAGGACCACAAAGGGTCAAAAGAAGTAGTAGAGAACAAAAACACGTTTTATATAATTTATTTAGAACTCATTTTACTTTAGAAGTTATTTTAGGAACATAACAGTTGAGGGCCTAGAGATTTAGCTCAGCAGTTAGGAGTGCATACTGTTCTTGCAGAGGACCTGAATTCGATTCCCAGAATCCTTGTCACGTGGTGCATATACAGACATACACGCATACACAAAATTAAAAATAAATACAAATCTCGAATGTACTTTTAACATTTGTTTTAAGCTTCCACTTTGTCCGCATTTGCTGTGCACCATGATGCACCAGACACTCTGTATGCTTTTATCTTAGTAAGAAAAAATAAACAGGGATTGAGGAAGGGTCTGTGGGAACCTCAATTTACATCTGAAAGAAGTAAAATTTAAGGAGATTAAGAGAGTAGTAAAATGTCACAGCTGATAAATAGCAAAGTTAACGTTTGAATCCAGCTCTGACTGCAGCATCTATGTTTTTAAGTACATGGGATACACTAAACAAACTGACTTTGTCTAATACCTCATAGAGAAGGGAGGAAACAAAGACTGCTCGGGTTATGATATGAGGATAATATCACACAAAGGGTGATCTCTTATCTCTGCCCCAAGTCCAAGCTCCACTAAAGTAAGAGCAGTGTCTATATAGAGGGAATTGAATCCACTGCTGGGAGCACGGTTAGGTAAGCAGCCAAAATATAAAGTATCCTCAAGTCTATACTAAAACTTGGTTTCCAGTGACCTGTCTATAAGAAGTGGTGTCTCCAAAGTCAACTTGGATGGCTCCAGATTTTAAGATAGGAAGCAGCAAAGGACGGAAGAAGAATCAGCACACCATCAAGGCTGTCTGGAGTTCAAGGTACGGCTCCAGGAAGAAAATCAGTATAAAAGCCCAGTTTACTTGGGCACCAGGTACCTGGAAGCTGGCAGAAGACTGATTTAATAGGTACCTAGGTGAACCCAAGAGTTTTGAAAGCATCATGAAACCATGCCTCTGACAGCAAGATTCATTCTAGCTTACATCTCCTGATGAGACAGAGCATTTGATGGGCTCCCAGTCCTGCTGAAATAGTCCAAAGAAATGAGACAGGGTTGTGTCCAAGTTATCAGTGAGGAACTCATGTTCTGCTGCTGAGAAGGACCAGGTGAAAATTCTCAGTGTTTTACCTAGGATCTCCTTAAAAGCCATGAAAATTGACAGTGGGATTTCAGACAAACAAGGGTGACGTTTGGGAGAACCACTCTGTGGTTTCCTCAAATGGAAGCTATCCTAGAGGTTCCTCTTAGGAAAACCCTATGCTATCCATATTTCAATAGGTAGTACTTATAAAAATGCCCCATTAGGACCACATAGCATCACCACTAGATACTGTGATACAGACTATGAGCTCCTGTTTTAGTATTTTTCATGGCAAAATCTCACATTCATATTGCTTTAATGTATTATACTTAGCATAAATTTTGGGTTTTAGGTATGCATACTGCAGTTGCTTTGATTCGTATTATGATTATCTGTAAAATACTAACAGATCATATATTTCCCTTTAATTCTGTTGCTAACTAAAAATAACCAGGCAATTTAATAACAAGGAATTTAAATTTTAACTTGAAATCAATTTCTATTTTTGCTTTTCTGAATATTTTATAGAAGAGCCATCTGCTTTGTTCTTCCAGATAGGCATACTATCTGTGTTTCATATACACTGTAAATTCATCAATAAGAATGACAATCAGATACGTATTGATGCTGAACAGTCCAGTCCTGCTGTTAACATCTAACTGGTGCCTAGTCCCAAATGATAATGGACAAATAGTTATCATTTGTTAAGTGATTTTAGGTAGAAAGGTTAATATTTTCTTGTTGTATTATAAGAGTAATAAATCTTAAAGCAAAAACCATACCTTACATTATGTGTAGATTTAATATCAACCCGTCAATCCCCTTACTAGCAAAAAGAGAATATTGCAAACTGTTTTCCTTTATCATAATGGAGTTTTTACTATTTTTTTTCATTTTATGTGTATGAGTGTATTGCCTGCATGTATGTAAGTGCAACTGTGTTGTGCAGTACCTACAGAGAACAGAAGAAGACACTGGACCGCAGACCCCTTGGAACTAGAATTATAAATGGTTGTTAGTTGCCATGTGGGTGCTGAGATTTGAAGCTGGTTTTCTACAAGAACAGATAGTGCTCTTAACCACTGAGCCATCTCTCCAGCCCTTTTGCTGTATTTATTTATTTATTTATTTATTATTTTGGCAGGAGAATGTGCAGTTCCAGGATTTTGTCACCATCCATATTAATAATAGCAATAAAATTATTAAAATAAAAGCCTTAATAGACTATAAAGGGCCTTCAGATAGGATGGCTTAGCAGACCGATGGGGTGATGAATGAGTAGAAACATAGTGCAAATGCTCTGAAATGTTCATGGTAGAAATGAGGTGGTGTTATGTGAGTCTCCACTCTGAAACTTCAACTATGCTGTGTGTTTTCTTAAATTGTTTTATTTATTTTTTATGTGTATGAGAGTATTACCTGCATGTATGTGAGTGTACCTGTGTCACGCAATGCTGTGGAGATCAGAAGAGGGATTTGGATTCCTCTGGAACTGGAGTTAAGGATAGTTTGTAGCTGCCACATGGGTGCTGGGAATCAAACCCGGGTCCTTTGCAAGACCAGTCAGTGCTCTTAACTACTGAGCCATCGCTCCAGCTCCTATAATTAATTTTTATGAATAAGTATCTTGCCTGCATGTACATAACTTCACCATGTTTATGCAAGGCCCACAAAGGCCAGAAGAAGGTGTCAGGTTCCCTGGAATTGGAGTTATGGATGGTTGTTAGCCGCCATGTAGTTGCTGGGAACTGAGCCCAAGTCTTCTGCAAGAGCGGCCGGTGCTCTTAACCCCTGAGCCATTTCTTTAGCCCTTGTTTTTGTAAGATTTCTTTACTGTATATTCATTGAATAAAGGGATAGGTTTTATAATGATATTGTCATTC
Source organism: Nannospalax galili (assembly GCF_000622305.1). NCBI lineage: Eukaryota > Metazoa > Chordata > Mammalia > Rodentia > Spalacidae > Nannospalax > Nannospalax galili. Next base: position 1,524,851 of record NW_008349529.1, read on the forward strand.
AACTACATTCTTCTCTTTGTTCATATTAATTCCCTGTTGAGCTCTCCTGTCTTTCCTTTACATCTCATTAATCCTCTTCCTCTTCCCAAACAGTCCTATTTTCATACTAAATGTGTGTGTCCAAGGGGACAGGGGGAAGAGATCTAGGTTTTATATGAGTGAAAATGTGCTATTTTTCATGAGTCTTATTTTGCTTGGTATAAAAATTTCCAGTTCCATCCATGGTCATGCAAATGAAATAATTTCATTCATTCTTATTTATGACTGAATAGAACCTCTCTCTCTCTCTCTCTCTCTCTCTCTCTCTCTCTCTCTCTGTGTGTACATAATTTCATTCATTCTTATTTATGACTGAATAGAACCTCTCTCTCTCTGTGTGTGTGTGTGTGTGTGTGTGTGTGTGTATACATGTGGACTAATTCTATAATTTGGCTATTGTGGCTATGAATGCAATAAATGTGCATGTGCATGTATCACTGTAGCAGCTGACTTAGGTTCCCTTGGGTATGTTTACAGGCATGGTAGGGGTGAATCTTGTGGTAATTGTATTTTTTGAGGGACACCCTCATTCTGATTTTCAATGGTGGCTGCACTGGTATACACTCCCACCAGCAGTGTATAAAAGCCCTTTCCCCAGAATTGGTTGCTTGATTCTTTAATGACAGCCATACTGACTGGAGCCAGATGGACTCTAACTGTAGCTTTTATTTGCATTTCCCTAATGATTGAGTTTGCCAAGCAGTTTTTCATGTATTTATTGGCCACTTATACATCATTTTTTGAGAAATGCCTGTTTGTTTAATTTGCCTTTTATTCTTAAAATTATTTTGGTTTGGGGGTTAGTTTTTTTAGTTCTTTATGTATTCAAGATAGGCATCTCTGTCAGATGTGTATGTGGCACAGACTTTCTCTCATTCCACAGTATTTGTCTTTCTGAGTCTTGTTTACCTCATTCAGTATAATATTTTCCAGTTCTATCCATTTTTTTCTACAAATTTCATAATTTCAATTTTCTTTACAGTTAAATAAAATTCCATGTGTATATGTACCACATTTTCACTATCCATTCATCTGCTGATGGACATCTAAGCTGATTCTATTTTCAGTAAATGGAACAACAATAAACACGGATATGTGAGTGTGGTAGGATGTAGAATCCTTTGGGCATATACCAGGAGTACTACAGTAGCAGGGTCTTACTTCCATACTGATGTCTTTTAAAAAATATTTCATTTTAAAATTTTATGTGTATGAGTGTATTGCCTGCATGTATGTAAGTGCACTCATGTTGTGCAATGCCTACGGAGGTCAGAAGAAGGTGTTAGATCCCCTGGAACTGGAGTTACCGACAGTTGTTAGCTGCTATGTGGGTGCTAGGAATTGAACCCAGGTCCTCTGTAAGAGCAGCCAGTACTCTTAACCACTGAGCCATCTCTCCAGCCCCCCATACTGATTTCTATAATGACTGTACCAGCTTACACTCTCACTTGGATTTGGTCTCCAGCCACCCCCACCCCCGACCTCCAAATTTACAATAACCAACATAGTAGAGATAAAAGGACTGAACTATGCTCTGGTTTTTATTTACATTATCTTATTACCCAGAAATAGGACTTGTTTTTTTCAACTGAAAATTATGGTCAAACCATTTTTTGGAGTAAGTTGAAGCCCAGAACTAGTGGCTAGGTGATAAAGACACAGTTTTCTTTGATAAGATAATTTCTCAGTCTGAGGGAATTATATCCTAAAATACACAGGGACAGACACAGGAATATTCCCATGAGAACTTACCAGGAAACCGGCCCATTGCAGGGACTCTGCATTGGGATGCACTGGCTGCTTTGATTAGACCCTCCTCACGCACCTGTTCCAGCTGGGTGACTGGCACCTGGTGGTTCAGCCAATGAAGCATCTTCTCCAGGAAGTTCATCCTGGCTCTGGGCTGACACAGGTTCCTTGAGCTCACTGACCTCACTGTCCTCAGAACACTCATTGGTAGACCTTGCCTATAAATCAGGATGAAGCATCTTCTCCAGGAAGTTCATCCTGGCTCTGGGCTGACACAGGGGCCACTGCCATGGGTTCCTTGAGCTCTCTGACCTCACTGTCCTCAGAACACTCATTGGTAGACCTTGCCTATAAATCAGCTGTAAGAGGACTTTCCTTATTTCCTGTTGTATCCCTTAGACAGTGCCAGGGACTGTGATAAGTGATCAATTAGTATTTTTTCAAATTAATGAGTCAGGTACATTGTGATATCATCTTGATCCTCTCTCAAAAAGCCCTGCTTAGAATCCAAAGCTACATAGACAACTTTGAGCCCAAAGTCTTTGTTGTCAGTGAGAGGTAGACTACTGAGAACCTTGGGAAAGAGATATAAAAGCATACTGCATTAAAGATGCTTTGTTGGGTCTAATGGTACCATGGCAATATCTAGAATATTCCTATGCCAATGAAAACACCAACAAAATATCATGAATAATTTTCTCATAACACAGTATGTCAAGATTTATACAAAATATGTTCTAATAATTCCTAAAAGAGCAATTATTCTCCCCTATAGTTGAGGGAACAGGCTCTGAGGTAAATTGCCTTGTCCAGGACCACACAGATGGTGGTTTTGGGAGGTGGCACTGGGCCCCAGGCCTGCTTCACCTTTTGTCCTTATGCCTCATATTGGTTTCTCCAGTTGCAGTAACCAAATGCCATAACTGGGTGGCTTACACAAATAGAAAAAACAAGAAGTTTTGGATCTAGGAGTCCAAAATCAAGATTGCTCAACAGGTCATGTTCCCTTTGAGATTCTTCCTCACCTTCCTGGCTTCTGCTGGTGGCCATCAAGCCTTAGCACTGGCTTCCGGTCGCATCACTCCAGTTTCTGTCATCCCCTGACCCTTCCTCTTTGTGTCTGTCTTCACATCACCTTCCCCATTAGGACACCAGCGTTTTAAATTAGGGCTTACCCTAAACGCCTCAGTTCAACTAGTTACATCTCTAATGATGCTATTTCCAAATAAGGTCACATTTGGAGCTGCTGAAGGTAAGACTTCAATATATTTTGGGTGGATATGGTTTAACCAGTGACATACCCTCATGTGCATTAATGCGCTGCTTGTCTGTTGGAGTAGATTAACCATGGTTTGCTTAGCCTTGAGACCACAGAGAACAAATTATTCTGAGACGGCAGAACAGAATAACACAGTGACTTCGTAGGAGCCCTAAAAAGCACAGCTAAATGCCAGTTGCATTCTTTCTACTTCGAATCGCCAAGTTTCGCTTAATAAAATATGTTCCCTAAACTATTGCTATGTTTATAAAGATGCTGTTGCCATGGTGAAGTTTAACAGAGAGAAAGCCTTATGTTTAAAAACGCTGATTTGTTTTTCTATTCTGAATTTGACTTCGTGTACTGGTTAATTTTCATTGTCAACTTGACTGGATTTGGAATCACCAAGGAAACACATCTTTGAGTGTGTCTATGAGGGTGCTTCCAGAAAGTTTTAAATGAAGAGGGACACACATCCTGGATATGGACATCACCATCTCATGGGCTGGGATTCTGGACTGAAAATAAAGGAGAAAGCAAGTGGAGCACCAGCATTCCTCCCTCTGCTTGTCAACTGCAGATACTATGTGACCGGCGGCCTCACACTCCTGCCTCCATGCCTTCTGGACCATGATGAACTATAGCCTCATACCGTGAGCAAAATGGGCTGTTTTTTTCTGTAAGTAGATTTTGTTAGGCATTTTGTCATATCAGTGAGAAAAGTAATTAATGCACGTCACTATACAGAAAAAATGGGTTACTATGACCAATGTTAAGAGTAAACATAGTCGGGTTTTATGCAAATGATTATCAAAGTTTGATAAAAGGGTAATTCAGTCTTTCCAGTAAACAATAGAAGAGAAAGTCATCTATCACAGGCAGTTAGAGCTTCCCCCTCCAGAATGTGGGTTTCCACTGGGCTACAGAGTACAGAATGCTTTTTCATCAGTGAGGCATGAGTTGAGGTGATGTACATCACTGATAAATCTCATGCTCTCATTTCCATCCCCTGATTGGAGAAAAGACCACTGAGGGTCTGGAGACAGAAGATGGAATCTAAGGCCCTGAATCCCTGCGTGGAAGAAAGATGGTCTCCCAACCAAGATGCTTACCGGACTACGGTGTTAAGAAGGACTAACAGGTTAGTATTCATGTGTTATAGCAGTTAATGCTATCATCAGTAACAAAGAAAGTTGCACTTTAACATAGAGCATCACTACAATTTGTTTAAACTTACATTGGCTTAGAGGCTGTGTGGAGACAAAGAAAATGATAGCACGAACTGGAAAACCAATGGAAATCAGTGTCAACGGAAATCAGTGGCCAAACATTTGGCAGAGTTCCCTGTGCGTATGTCTGCTGGGTATGGGACTTTAGAAGGGTTGGAAACAGCATTCACATAGTGGCCTTTCATGCTACTTTTCACAAGGTACTAAACAAACAGAAATGATGTTATACAAAAATTGGCCAGTTTCCAATCATTCTTGGAAATAAAAAGAAAAACTAATTCTTCTAGAGTCCAAGAAGTAAAAGACTGAAAACTAACATCTCAGGAAAACTATTCTTCGTTGACGTGGTTCAATCCTATGGCAAAATCAACATGCATTTCAGTCCTTCTCAAGCCTTTCTTTGCAGAACCTCCAAAACAGCTTGAATTAAGTGGCATAAAGACAGAGCAAGTAGGTGGTAAGGCAGCATAGGTGGCTACCTTCGGGGAAGAGTCTGGGATGCGATTGATAACTGGCTTATGGAACTCACTGGATACATGTAGATGAGACATTTACTGTGTTCCTGAGAAATCTCTACTGCCACAGACACTGCTAAAATAACCCATTAATTATCCAAGTCTTAAAGACAAGGGGACCCCAAGTTTCCATAGGCAAGACCTAGGGAAAGTGCTGCAGGCCTCCCTGGAGAGTTTATTTCCTAATGCCTGGTTAAGGTAGCCTTGAAGAACCGGAGGAAAGGAACATAAATCCAGGGGTGGTTTATATTGATTGTGTACTTGACAGGGTCTGGAATCACCTAGGAGAAAAGCTTCCAGGAACACCTGTGAGGGACTTTTCTAGATTAGATTAATTGAGGTGGAAAAACCCACCTTAAATATGGGCAGCACTATTCCATGGGGGCAAGGAGCTGGGCTGAATAAAAAAATGAGAAAGTGAGCTGAGCCCCATCCATCTGCTTCCCACCTGTGTCAAGACTGCCCATGATGAAGAACTATACCCCAGACCTGCAAGACAAAATAAACCCTTCCTTCCTTAAGCTGCTTTTAATCAGGTATTTTGTTGCAGCAATGAGACAAGCAATGAAGATGTTCAGAACAAGGGTCCAGGCTCCACAGAGAACAAGGGAGAGGGAGTTTCTCCCAAAGAGCAGATTCAAGATCCAATCCAAAAAGCCCTCCCCTTTTGGCTAGTTCCTATAGCCTTGTGACATATCTCAGTTTTTAAGCACATTCAGCTTTTTTTCTCATCTTATACTTTACTTGTCAGGTGTTGAAATCAGCCCTAAATTATGATATTTTCAGAAGCCCAAATTCCCCTACATTTAGTAACTAAGATTTGGTACACTAGTGACAGTGGATATGTCTGCTGGTAGACTGATTTGCAGATGAACTTGAGGAGGTGATGGAGATTGGGAGATGCCCATTCACACAATTATATTTATCTATTGATTATCTATCTATCTATCATCTATCTATCACCTATCATTATTTATCTTCTGTCACCTATCACTTATCTATCATCTAGCTAGCTAGCTACCATCTATTATCTATCTATCATCATCTATCTATCTATCTATCTATCATCTATTATCTATGAAGCCACCATCTGTTATCTCCCATCTCTCCCTAAAATCCATGAGTTTATGTTAATACTTAAAATTGTATTCTTACTTTGGTTACTTCTATCATTCTCTTCCCTGTGTTTCCTGTTCTTTTATTTATAATAAAACTAGTTCCCATTTTTGCAATATACTAACTCATTTGTACAAATTCTGTTTTGCCCAGAAACTTTTAGATTTACTAAGCTATGCCAATGCCCCTAAAACTAATTAGAATTCATGTTTTTATTCTTTTTGTCACCAGACTGAAGATATAAAGTCTATATATTAATCATTTGATTTCTCTTTTCATTGTAGCTTTATTGGAAATTGGAAATCAAGAGAGTCAGACTCATGCTTGTGCTTGTATCTTATTTTAAAGCTCTTTTTTCAACAACCTGGTTGGTGTAATTAGGTATTATTTTTTTAGTATGTTTCAAAAGTCAAAATTATATAATAAAGTACATTCAGAGAAATTCCACTCTTTCTCTCATAATATATCTTTTATTCATTTCCCACATTCTTGAATAATTAATCATTTTCCTGCCTTTGTTTCTTTATACAGATACATGTTGAATAGACTATAATACATTCATATACCATGTGGGTATAAAAATAAATAAATAAGGAATATTTCCAAAAACTGACATGCAGTGATTTCCACAGAATATTATGAAGTAAAAAATGCAAAATATATGAGGATATTTCTTAATAAAATAATAATATATGGAATGGGAATGGTACCAAATATTAATAGCATATAGTACATTAGTGTTTGTGTAAATAAAATGAAATTATATAGCTTTCTGCAAGCAGAAACGTAGGAAGGGAAACTAGTGAACAGAAAAATGAATAATCTTCATAAAGATAGCCTTTTGGCTTACAGCCTATTTTGTCTATTTTTTCTTTCTATATTTTTGGTTTTTTTGTCTGTTGAGAAGGAATCCTCACTATGACACTGTGCTGGTGGCTTCAGTTGTCAGCTTGACACACCTGGGAAGAGGGAGCCTCACAAGAATTTCCTCTATCAGGTTGGCCTATGGTATATTTGTGAGGCATTTTTTTACCTGTTAATTGATGTAGGAAGGCCCAGTCCACTGTGGGCAGTGCCATCCTTGGGCAGGTGGACCTGGACTATATCAGAAAAGGAGCTGAGCAAGCCAGGGAGCAGCATTCTTCCCTGTTCTCTGCTCCAGTTCATGCCTCCAGGCTCCTGCCCTGGGCTCTCACCTTGAGGTCCCTCAAGATGAACTGTGTGCTGTAAGTCAAATAAACCCTTTCCTCCCCAAGTTGGTTTTGGTCACTGTTTTATCACAGTAATAGAAAGCTAATCGGAACTGGGGCTGGGGCTTGCCAGCTCAAGAGATTCTCCTGGACTGAGGATGTAGCCTAGTTGGCAGAAGGCTTGCCTAGACTGCGTGAAGTCTTGGGTTCAATCCCTAGTACCACATATACTGGGAGTGGTGGCCCATGCCTGTGATCATAGCATTGAGGTGTTGGAGACAGAAATTCAAGATCATCCCCAGCTACACAGCAAGTTGAGGCTAGCCTGGGTTACATGAGACCTGAGAGAAAGAGAGGGAGGGGAAAAGAGGAGGAGGAGGAGAGAGAGAAAGATTTTGCTAATTCAGCTTTTCATGTAATGGACTGATTGCAGGCATGTGCTACCAAGGCCCAGCTCATGTGTGTGTGTGTGTGTGTGTGTGTGTGTGTGTGTGTGTGTCTGTGTGTGTCTGTGTGTGTGTGTCTGTGTGTATGTGTGTGTGTGTGTGTGTGTGTGTGTAACATAAATAGCCATTCCAGCTGTCACTAACATCTTTATAAATATTCTCCATTATTTTAGCTTTGGTTGTTTGGGGTTTTTTTTGTTGGGGAGCAGCCTTCAAGAGAACGTGATGGAGGAAGATAGTTGATTGATCACCTCAGTACTCTAGTACACCAGGGTGTTCTCCCAAGAGAGGCCTTAGTCACAGATGAGCACAGCAAGGATGCTACAGACCAGACCATAATTCATGCCGAACATGACAGCACTCTGAAGGCCAGTCTTCACAGTGGACTCCCCATTGGTCTGAGTGGGGCTCAAACTGGTCCAACCCTCCTGTCACACCCTCTTTCCAGGTGGAGGGCTAGCCTCACTGTCTGGAGAGCCCCTCACACTCCAGCTCATTTCCCCTAAGCTTTTACAGTCATTGCCTCCAGCAGTCTCTTCCATATCTGAGGTCTTTCTGGCATCTGCTTCTCCAGAAACTCTGACAGTGTAAGAACATGCTGTGTCCCTTGCACAATAATTCCTGTTGTACTAATTCACACATAGAAAGATTGTACTTTGATTTCTTCTATAGAACAGATATCCAAGGGAATGTTTATTTCCAAGTACTTGATATTTTAAACTCACATTTTAAATATTATTTCCAACTTTATTGAAGATGATCAGAAATCATATATTGTTGAGTTTTCCACAGTTTTCTTTATAGTCGAGGGAACATCCAATTTTATCACACTTTTTTTTTTTTGGTCTTTTTGAAACAGGGTCTCTCAGTAGCCCAGCTGCCATAGAACATACAGGATCAAATGACTGCCACGCGTTGAGTTTTTGGTCTGTCAATGCACTCTGTATTGATATTCATTTGGGTCTGTTAAAGATCATTGCACACACACATGTTGAGCCTGTTGTTATATAACATTTGGGGGCATATATTTCTTACAATTATAATTTTTTCTGTATGTATTTAGCTCTTAAATTTTTGTGGCATACAGTCTGACAAAAAACACCTTATTCACAGTGTGTGTGTGTACACACCTATATTCTGTCTTGAAGTATATGAATATCTCTATCCTTATCTTGTTTCCCCCACAGGATTGGAAATGAGATATCCAATGTCCTCCATGCTTTCCCCTTGACATGCCTACAAACACCTTTCTTCATAAAATCTTCATTTTCCTCTATTCCCTGATGACTAATTTCTGAAAATGCTGCAATGATTTAATTCTCATAATTCTAAGCTTTAATTACATTTTCCTTGAAGCATTCAAAACTTTAAGTGTTACAAACTCCCAGGTCCTCTATCATTATCTCTTCAGATTTAACAGAGTCCCAGTGTTCATTGCCAGGCCTACCCTAAACATTTGTGGGACGCCAAAATAAAAGCACAAAATGATGTCCACAATTATACAGAAACCTATGAATACTAAAAGTCAAGATGTTTTGCTCCAATGTTGAAAATTAGTACCATGTTAGTATTAGTTCTGCATATCTGAATGTTCTGTTGATAGTCCAATAATGTCTATCATAAGTGAAAATATTTATCACTTCAAGTTTTGGTATAGATACTCCATTAAATTTATTTCCCTGCTCTTATCATGGCAAAATTACTATCTATGCTCATAAAATTATCTGAAACCAAAAGTAAAATGTAGCTTAATCACAAACATAAAAGTTAAATATAATTTTGACACTGTGGAGATGAGCTAATGGATAAAGTATTTCCTACGCACATGTGAGGACTAGAGTTTGAATCTTCAGCACCCATGTAAGAGATAGACAGGCATGGTGGCTGCCTGTAATCCAAGCACTGGGGAAATAAAGACAGTGGATCCCTGGCACAAGCCAGCTAGCTAGACCAGCCAGAATCAGCATGCTCCAGGTTCAATGAGAGATCCTGCCTCAATAAATAATGTGGAATACAACTAAGAAGACACGCCCCATCAACTTCTGACCTCCACATACAGCTGCACACATGACTGCACACCTATACATGTACACTCACACATATGTGAACACCCCAAATACATATATTAAAAATTGAATATAATTTCACCAAAACATATATTAAAAATTGAATATAATTTCACCAAAACATTTTGCTTTTGCTTATTTTACAAATGGACAATAATCTAAAAGTTTTCACATTCTCAAAATATTCAACAAATACACTTAAAATTGTTAAATTTAAAAATAATATATTTGTTGGGTGTGGTGGCACATGCTTTTAGTCCCAATACTCAAGAGGCAGAAGCAGGCAGATCTATGTGAGATGGAGGCCAACCTGGTCTGCATAGTGAGTTCCAGGCCAGCTGGGGCTGCAGGGAGAACCTGTCTCAAAAAGACTAATATATATGTATATGTGTGTGTGTATACATATATATATTATATATATATTACTATTAATACCAATTTTTCTAATCAAAATGATTTTAAAGGATGAATTTTGACATAATTTTAAGTATTTAATAAATATTTTTATTTTTAGTATTTTTGTTGATTCTTTGAGAAATGTATTGTGATGGATAGCTTTAGTGTCAACTTGACACACCTGGGTTGAGGGAGCCTCAGTTGGGGAATTGCCTCTATTGGGCTGGCCTGTGGCCATGTCTGAGGGGCATCTTCTTGATGAGTGATGTGGGAGGGCCCAGCCCACTGTGGGTGGTGCCACCCCTGGGCAGGTGGGCCTGTGTTGCATAAGAAAGCAGGCTGAGCAGGAGCCGAGGGAGCAAGCCAGTAAGCAGTGTTCCTCCATGGCCTGTGCTCCAGCTCCTGCCTCCAGGTTCCTGCCCTGAGTTCATACCTTGGGCTCCCTGATGAACTGTGACCCGAGAGATGTAAGCTGAATAAAGCCTTTCTTCCCCAAGTTGGTGTTTTGTCACAGCAATGAAGAACAAACTAAGTAAGACATGTATGCAATGTATTTTGATCATATTCAGACCCCGTGCCCCATCTCTTCTCAAATCTGCCCTCATTTCCCTATGTCACTCACTTTGTTTTAATACCTAGTAAGTATTTGTATTCTTCAAATACTTTTGAGTGTGGGTCCATCCCCTGGAACCTGATCAACCTACCTGGCTTCACACTCTGAAAGAAAACTGATTGTCCCTCTCCAAGGAGCTATCAATTGCCATAGTTCCTCAGCTAGGGATGTGGCTTCTTGCCCACCTCCCCTCTCCATGCTGAAATTTTGTCTGGCTTGGGCTTGCTCAAGTCTTATATGTGTTGTTACAAGTGCTGTGAGTTCATATGCGCCACTGGCCTGTTGTGTCCAGAAAACGCTGTTCCCTTATTCAGCCACCATGCTATGGTGGCTATGACTATTTGGCAGAATAATAGTAGTAGGTTCTCCCCTCCGGCCTGTGGCCTATTTAGCCACAGATTCTTGGCCTTGACAGCAGTGCCAGGTATGGGTGCCATCTTGTAAAGCAAGTCTTAAATCCAATCAGAAAGTTTCCGTTACTCCCACTGGTGTTCCTATTGCAGCAATAAGCATATCTTGCCAGGCCAGAGCTCACAGCTGGATAAAGCTGATGATTAATGTCCTCTTCCAGTAGCATGGATAGCACCTTCCAGCAGTATGAAAGTTTGCTGGTAAAGACGAAGCTTTGAGATCAGTACCAGCTTGACCTTTCCACATTTATTCTGCTGCCCACATCTGTAGTGACTTCAGCAGCAGCTTCTTACTGTCAAGTTCTGGTGGGAATCAAGAGCGACAGCGATAGCTAGCTAGCATTGTTTGTGGGACCATGGGACATTCCTGGTCAACAACTCCAAAAGGAGTCAATTCCTGGCATTGAGTTGCTAGCCTGTGGTGTCTGGTAGGGACATTGAAAGCCCATTAAACTCTTTATATTGCATATGTATATACTTTAAGAAGCTTTTATAGTGGTAGATTTCCATATGCTTTTTTCTAAAGGCTTTTAGTGTTCGTTATCCCTCCCCTTACTTCCTCCTCTGCCTGCCCTCCCATTCTCCACCCCATTTAATCATTCCTAGTCCATCATTCTCCTTTCCCCCTTTAGATCACTGCATTCTCTCTCCCTCCCCATGAAGCCCCCCATGGTCCCTTACTAGTTTCCTAACCTCTATGAATTTTCCAAATAAAACTCATATATCTAAAGGTTCAAATCTAGCGTCTACATATGAGAGAGAGAACATATGACTTTTGTCTTTCTGGGTCTGGGTTACCTCATCAGGATGATCATTTCCAGTTCTGTCCGTTAACCTATGAATTTCATAATTTTGATTTTCTTAACAGCTGAACAATATTCCATTATGTAAATGTACCATATTTTCATCATAATCACTTTGTCAGTTAATGGACACCTAGGTTGTTTCCATTTCCTGACTGTTATGAATAGAGCAACAGCGACCATGGATGAGCAGGTATCTCTATAGTGGGATATAGTCTGGGAGTGGTAGAGCTAGATCACATGGTAGATCTACTTCTAGCTTTTTGAGGAAGCTACTTTGTTTTACAAAAATAAGACTATTCTCAATTTGGGTGTTCAGTATTCACTTAATATGGATGATTTCAAATAGATACCACACTTCATACATGGCATAAGCACTCTACATGTGCACATCAAAAATAATTTGAATGGCTGACATTGTCCCATGCGCGACTATGAGAAATAGCATGGTACTTCTTAAAGCATCAGGAATAAAACAGTGAGAGAAGTGAGGCAATTGGGACTGGAAAATGAGGCATTGCTAAGGAGGAACTGTTGCCTTCATGAGATCTGAGAGAAAGCATTTGATAATTAATTAGTTTTTCTTCTTTAACCTAAGCACATATGTTATTCACATCCACCCTGCAGCAGGAAGGATCTGGACAATCTTTTCCCTGGGAGATGCCATCTCAAGAGTACATGTTTACAGAGGGTCTTCTTTATTGACCTGGGAGGACTGACACTAGCCATCAATGGGTGTCTAGGTCTAAGGGTGTCAAAATGTTGTTTAGAAACCGCAGAGGGTCACAAAACAAAACAAAAAGTCACAAATCTGGGAAACAAACATGGGGAATAAACAGGACTGACAGGGCATGTGAGAGACAGCAGAAGACAGAAGCAGAAAATAATTCAAATGCATTTTACAGATGTGTGAAATTGTCAATGAACAAAATTAATCAATGAGAAATTATTTTTGGTTTGTTGTTTGTGATCTGAGAGCCTCCAGAAAATTTGAGACCCAGATCTCCTCACCTTGGCCTAAAATGAAGGAAATCTGTTTCTTTTGTTTTTCATCTCCTTGTAGGACAAAGAAGATGCACTTTTTCAAAAATTCTAGATTAGCCACAGATATCTGGAACCAGAACAGAATCAGGTAACTGGGTGAAGACCCTTGAGTTTAGTTATTTATACATATACTTTCTGTTATTGACACGCAGGTTTGAATATGAGAAAGAGAGAGAGAGAGAGAGAGAGAGAGAGAGAGGCCACATCTATGGTTTTCACAACAGTATATCAACAAAATATAAATTTAAAAAACATGTCCATACTGAATATACACAGGCTTTTTTTGACATTACACCATATACAACACAGTGCAATAACTATATACACAGTATGTACATTGAATTAGGCATCATACACCATCTGGAGATGATTTAGTATACATGAGAATACATATAGGTTATATATAAGTACTATGCTGCTTTATAGAATGGATTTCAGCCTCCATGGATTTTGATATCCACAGGGGATCTGGAACTAATCGCTACTCCCAGACACAGAGGGACACTAATGCATAGTAAGAGCAACCACGTGCATTATGAATATACACCAGGCATACGTCTAAGCACTGCACATCAATCAACTACTAATTAATTTAAACTTAATAAACCCTTATGGATTAATTAATGTCACTCCCACTGTTTTACATATAAAGTACAGTTAAATGAAATAATCAGGGTTATACAAGAAATAAATGAGGCATCAAAAATAGCCATTATTCTTGGTCTCACTTTTTAAATTTTTAATTTATTTCTTTATGTGTATGACTGTTTTGCCTGCATGTATAGAAGCGTACCACATGCATGCAATTGCCTGTGGAAGTCAGAAGGGGGAGCTGGAGTTACAGATGGTTGTTAGCCGCCATGTGGGTGCTGAAAACCGAACCTGGGTATTCTGCAAGGGCAGCCAGTGCTATTAACTGAAGCATCGCTCCAGCCCTTAGCCTCTATACTTTAACTTACTATACTTTTCTTTTCAGTGTGGTATTTTGTTTTTTCTCTTTGGAAGTATGAATTTTTTTTTCTTCATTTGTATAGAATTCAAGAATATTCCTGTGATATATCCAGGAATGCCTTTTTTGTTTTGTTTCTCACTAAACCTACTTGAAATACAGTATCTTTTTTTAAACCGTAAACCATAAGCTAAGGTTTATTCTAGAAAATCTGTCATTGTCTGTAAAACCATTGCCTCTCGTTTGTCTCTTACATTTGTCTTTGTGAAAACCTGTTATTTTCATGGTGAATCGTTGGACTCCTCTGTATCACTCTTTCATCTTTTCCCTCTCAATGTGTTCGTTCTTTGATTTCATTTACTTAGGGTCCCTAATGTAGATATCAGCAGAGTTCATCCTTTTCTTCAGTTCACCAGAGGGGTGGGTGCCAAGAGAACGACGGAGCCACGTAGCTAAGGAACGTGTGGGTGGTTTATTTAGGTTCAAACCTAAAATTTCTAGCAACGGAAGTGGCAGTGGCCTACCACATGGAATACAATGGATTTTCTAACTGTGGAGAGAAGCCAGAGCTGGGAGGAAGCCTCCCCATCCTACTGTTTTCTCCTGCAGCACGGGCCAAGCCCAACTGCTGATGCCCCTTCCCATTTTCCTGGGACAAGCAAGAACAGACACACTCACCATCTTGGAGCCATGGACAGCTTTATGCCTCTGACTCATCTAGTCTTTTGATTTTGCAATACTACATTGTTATTTACAAATCAATCTCACACCTGAGAACATGCAATTAAGTTACAAAACAAATATAATCATGAAAAATTCCATAATATTTTAAGCAAGTTTACAATTTTGTGTTGGACCCCATTCATAGATATCCTGGGGTGCCTGTGGTCTACAGACCACAGTTTGTATATACCTATGAAATAGACACAAATTCATAACAGCCTGTGACTTCTAACTCTTGTCCTGGAGCTCCTGACTAGGGATTCATGGCTTCCAGGTACATCCTCAGAGAGAAAGTCCCATTCCAGCTTCCTGATGAGCATCACCTATAGTCCAGGACCTGCCATTCATTCCTACAGTTAGGGTGAGGAACAGACCGGAAGTGGGATGCATGTGAGTTGCTTCTAGAATCTGTCCTTATACTCAAAGCAACTAAACTGAAAATAAGCAACAAAAAACTTAATTCTCTGTCTCCGTCTCAGTCTCCTTCCCTCTTCTTTCCATGTAACACCACTCTGCATCTCCAAAGGCCCATTGCAATGGATGCACCCACCATGATCACAACTTCCACAGTCACCAGCCAAAATAAATCCTTCATCCTTTACATTGATTTTTCTCAGGAATTTTATCATGTCAGCATGATAAAAATTGGCTAACCCAAGATTATACTCTGAGAGCAGGGTCTTTACCTCTCTCATTACTGTCTCTTTGTGCCTGAGTACCCAGTATATGATAGATAACTAAGAAACATTTACCGAATCGATGACGAACTGAGAATGAATGAATGATTACCTGTACATGAGGTGAAAGCTACATGGCATTTTTCAAAGCTTTAGAATAATTTGGCTTACAATATTTTTCTCACACAGATTAAGGATCAAGGTCATTCACCAGTAGAATTCACTCCCAAACTAAGCTAAGAGAATTTGTGTATAATGTATATCGATAATAGAATTTTCCTATACATGGTTATTCTCATTTTTACCCCTATTTGGGTAGGTGACACCTGACATGGGAAAAATACACATCAAGCTATCAAAGATGCAGTTCACATTAAGACATGATTGTAATGAGGAAGTAAGAACACATTCTTATTTTTCTTTACTCAGAAGTGATCTGTCCTGAGTCCTTTCACCTCCTTCTTCTTACTTGGTAGATAATGTCTTAATTTTCACCTTTTTAAAAGGAAAAATAAAGTGGTCCTATTTTAACTATAATCTACTTCTGGCAAAATTTTTACCCCCAAATTATATTCCCAAATAGTACATTCTCCCAGAAAGTTAAATAAAATCTCTAATATCTCTCTCTCTCTCTCTCTCTCTCTCTCTCTCTCTCTCTCTCGGTCATTTTGAGACAGGGTCTCCCTGTAGCCCCAGCTGGCCTGGAACTTGCTATGTAGACCAGGCTGGCCTTGAACTCACAGAGATCCGCCTGCCTCTGCCTCCCAAGTGCTGGGATTAAAGGTGTGCGCCACCACACCCAGCTCTAATCTCTTTTTAGTGTAATAAAATGTCTCTTACATCCCAGCAATCATTAACACCAGATTCCTATAAAAGCAGATGACTGGACATATTGTCCTTCACAGGCTAATCATCCTCAGGGCTTGAATTATCAATGTTATTCCTACTAATTCTCAGAATCACTCAGCTCAAAGCACTAAGGAATACAGAGATTCTAAGAGAATCATGCTTTGATGATGAAGGTTGTTTTGTGGAAAATGCAGTCATTATTTCTCGAGTAATACAGTTACTCCCAGAGCCAGTGAATGATACAAAGTTTCTCACAAAATCAGTGGCTCCATATCATGACAGTTTTTGAAGGATATTCTTTTCCATTTCTTGATCTATTTGGGTTAACGATACACAGCTCAGTTAATATATTTAGGACACTTATCCAATAATTTTGAAGATAGGAAAGAGGTTAGAATGTTGGCTCCAGATTAGAAGGTAGGGCCTTAATGTGCAGAGAACAAGAGGCTGCAGAGTGCTTATCCCTGAACAGGACACCTGTATAAGACTTCTGCCTCCCAAGGATCTGGAATCATTGTGGAAGAGGGGGTGCAAAGATTGTAAGAGCCAGACATGGTGGATGGCCACAAGGAAACAGTTTTCCAGGCAGCTGGTCAGTCACTCATATGAACTCGTGGTAATGGCAACAGCATGCACAAGTCCCATGCAAGCTCAAACCAGAAAAGAATCCCAGCATAGACATGAAGAAGTCTAAGAAATCCCAATCCTGCTTGAGGAACTATTAACAACTGATGGTTGTTGGGAAGGGCAGAGTCAGTCTCTTTCAAGGATGGGACTCATGGTAGGTTACCAGGCTTGGGCAGATGGACCCACAGAGAAGACATTTGGGGACACAAATTTGATTCTGTAGGCATTATTATATGTGTTATATGTAATAGGCTAGTGAGGGGAGATGTGGATAGGGGAGAGGATCTAAATACAATCAAAATATATTGTATGAAAACTGCAAAAATTCAATTTAAAAGTTTATTTAAAAAGAAAGTAGGGGGGGCAAGCGTGGTGGCACACGCCTTTAATCCCAGCACTCGGGAGGCAGAGGCAGGTGGATCTCTCTGAGTTCAACCCCAAGCTGGTCTACATAGTGAGTTATAGGACAGCTGGGGCTACAGGGAGACCCTGTCTCAAAAAGATCAAAAAAAAAAACACAAAAAACAAAAAACAAAAACAAAAACAAACAAAAACAAAACACAAAAAGAAAAAGTAGGGCCTTAGCTCCCGTTTCTAAGCTTGTATTACTAGATTGTCAAGAAGATCAAGGGCCAATCTATCTGAAGTACTTAGACTTTTTGGCATATAAAAATAGAACATGTGCTCAGATGCCGAGGAGCTCAGAAGGTGGGCGACTGTGACCAGCGATAGTCATGTATATAGAGATTAGAAATGCATGTGAAAACGTCTCAATGTCAATTGCTTTGGAATGAATTCTTCTGTATGAAAAAAAAAATAAAAAAATAATGATTAAAAAACAATAATTAGTAGATGTGAAAAACATTACCATTGAAATCTACCTGATGACTTTATATTCATGCTCAGATGCCTAGAAGCTCAGAAAGTAACCAACTGTGACTAGTAATAATCAGATATTTAGAGATTAGAAATGCATGTGCAAACATCCAATGTCAATTGCATTGAAAAAGAATTTTTCTATATGAAACTGTGTATTTTAATAATGAAATGGAGATCTTTTTAAAGGTTAAAACATCATTTAATTTATGTCTTATAGGGTTTATACTGAGTACAATATTGTATAACTGTAATAATTCAACTGTAAACCTAAAAATTTACAGCCAAATTTGAAAGAGATGCATCCTACCTCAGGAAAACGTTATTGAATATGTCAATTGTGTTGTAATGATATGCTTCTTCTAAGTATGTTGTTATTAAATAAATCATTTTTAAAAATTAAAAAAAAATAGAACATGTGATTTTTC
Source organism: Nannospalax galili (assembly GCF_000622305.1). Classification (NCBI taxonomy): domain Eukaryota; kingdom Metazoa; phylum Chordata; class Mammalia; order Rodentia; family Spalacidae; genus Nannospalax; species Nannospalax galili. The sequence goes on from NW_008349529.1 coordinate 1,542,854, forward strand.
TGGATTATCTTTGACTTCAAAAGAGGAATTTAAAAGATTTTAAGCTACAAAATACGGCATTATCAGAATTAACTGTATGTATTTTGTAGTTTCATGGGGCAGAATCAACTCCTGTTAACTGCCTTCAATGAGTTTCCATCTATATTTAATTCCTGAAGTTGCTCTCCATGGCTCTCTGAAAAGCAAGCACGGCAGAATGGCATGCCAGTTGACGATACGACAGCAAAGTTCTATGTCAGTCCCTTGATGGAGTCAGGTCTGCTTAGAAAAAGGAGGTGTTGTTCTTGTTGAAAGGAAATATCACGTGTAGTTTAAGACAGAGTCATTGATTTATTAATTTCCCCTTCAACCAGTCAAAGGAATGACTAAGCTTGAGACTCTTGTCCCCAAAAAAGAAAGTTTTTTACTTCCTTAGAGCCTGCAGATGTCAAGTTGAAAGTACTCTCCTTTGACAACCAATTAGCATGCAGTATTTTAAGATTAATGGTGACACCCACAGGAGAGAGTGTTGAGTGTTACAACTCCAACTTTTTCCTCTAGGGACTTCTTACAGACATTCCTTGCACAGAATTATTTGTGATAACTAAGTAGACAATAGAATTTTGTTCTTGTAAATGTTATTGGCCTTTAATTTCCTCTAACAACTTTCTCTAAATAGCTTTATTCTTTCAAATTCTGTCTTCTTTTCACCCCTGCAGAAAACAGTGCTCAAATCTGACAGAGTCCCTTTTACAATCAGTAATTAATTAGTATAGTATATGACTTTCAGGCTACAGAAAGAATTTTATTTTCTTAGACTGAATCAGAAATAATTTTTCTAAAGCTATCTAGGACTCAAGAAAATATAGGAAAAAACAAACTCAAGAATGGCATCTTAAGAAGAGCTTGGTTACGGTACACTGTCATCGCAGCTACTCTGGAGGCTGAGGCTGGAGGATTACAAGTTCAAGACCTTCCTGGACCTCAGAGGAAGTTCAAGATCAGCATGAGCAACTTAGTGAGACCCTATTCCAAAGTAAAACATAAAAAGAAGACTGAGGATACAGCTCATTGGTGGAGCATTTGTCAAGCACATGCGAGGCTCTAGATTCTGTGTTCAATACTAGAAAAAAATAAAGAACGTGAGACTACTTTCTCCTGCTTTCATACTGCAATTGCCCTTGAGTAGATGTCAGCTGATTACCATGGCTTTGAAGTAGGTCACAGGATATATTTACCATGCTACTGATAATAAGTATAATTGATAAGCTTGCATGAGATATTTCTTTATTACTTATATAAGCCACCTCCACTTCTTAACTAATAGAATCCAAATTTATTCAGATAGGGACTTTGACTAGAGATGAAACACAGTTTATCTTAACCAGGCTTCCTAATTTCACTCCTCTTGGATGTGATGATGGGCAGGTGACCATAAGCTTGGAAAAGGGTTTTTTTTTCCTCACCACTAAAAAGGCAAAGTTGTTTAAAAAGGAAAGATTTGAATCAACTTCCTTATGCATAGAATATTGCTCTGATTTTTGTTGGTTTTCAATACATATTTTTATTGAATTTTGTGGATTTCATACATCTTGATCATATTTAGACCCCTCCCCTATTTATCCCCCCCACACAGCCTGTCCATGGAATTTCATGCATTTTGTCATATAGTTTGTGTACCCAGATGTCCCTCCAGTTCATCCACTGGAGCCTACTCAGCCTATCTAGTGTCCCTTCCTTATAGAGGATCAACTCTCCCTTACCCAGTAGTGATTAGTTGACAATAGATCCTTGGCTAATGTTGGGGCCTCCTACCCATTTCCCCAGTTCTATGCTGGTTCTTATCTGATTGAGTTTGCATGGGTCTTCTGCATGCTGTCAGTAATCCTGTAAGTTCATATGTATTACTCTGATTTTTGAGGTGCAACAGATATTTTGTGACATTAGCAAAAACCCAAAATAAGATAAAATAGAAACAAAGACAAGACTGGATTACTTGATATGACTACTGAACAGTTGAATGTACTCCAGCAATTAACCCCCTATTCTTTTACATAACTGAAATTGGGTTTGCTGTTTCTTGCAAATGAATATCTGATGTAAGTGGATTCTCCTGAGGTTTGTTAAAAGACTCTTATTGACAGTATAATAAACAATACTGATGACTGTTTAGGCTCCCTCAAAAGTAGACCCTGGGGTAAAGATTAGGGTGTAAGCAGTTTATTTGAAAAGGAAACATTAAGAATGGTAAGGGATGTGAGACAGAAAATAATGCAGAGAACAAAGGATAGTGCTATCGAGCCAGTTATCACTATGCAGGATTTCCATAAAGCAATAGAAAACATCTCCTGGGGTAAGGGACCCAGGGTAATCACATACCTCCTGTTAATCACTCCTTGAGGGCACTCTCAGGGAACATTAATTCCCTGACACATTTGCCTACCATATAGAAAGCAAATTAGACTTTTATAATTAGACAAAACCCTCAGGAGGAAATGCAGGGCTGGGAGCTGGAGGTTCAACTGCTGTGTATAATATAGGGCTAGGAGATATGGGGGGACTGCGGCCAGTACAGGAGTTATGTTAGTGTTCACAGTCACTACATCCATTTCTGATAAGATACTTTAGAGGCATTTGGCAGAGAGATGTGTCTCCCTGAGGACAGGAAAAAACAAACTCAAGAATGGCATATTAAGAAGAGCTTGGTGGTACACTGTCATCGCAGCTACTCTGGAGGCTGAGGCTGGAGGATTTGACAAGACCAACACTAGGTCTTGTCAAATTTCTCCTTCCCTCATAAATCATCATAAGTGTGCCAGTGAATTGTCTTAAAGTTAAAGGTAAATGAACCAGGCTTGGTTAAGGAAAGGAAGAGGATTCGCCTTCCATTCACACTTTCTTTTTAAAATTTTTTAAAAGATATGTTATTTATTATTTCTATTTTATGTGCATGAGTGTATTACCTGCATGTGTGTAAGTGCACCCATGCCATACAATGTCCAAGGAGGTCAGAAGAAGGCATTGGATCCCCTGGAACTGGAGTTACAGGCAGTTGTTAGCTGTCATGTGGGTGCTGGGAATCAAACCCGAGTCCTCTGCAAGAGCAGCCAGTGCTCTTAACCACTGAGCCATCTCTCCAGCCCCTGTATTCACACTTTCTATCATGGTTTCAGAAGTGTGACCATACTCTGTCATAAAAGCATTCCCACTTGCTTTCTACCTCTCCACAATCTTCCCCCTCTTACAACCTGGCTACACTAGCTCATAATTTCTGCTCCATATTATAATAAGACATTATAACATGCTCCACCTTGTTCACATTTGATTGGATTAGTGTGTTTTGGAGGAAGCATGATATGGCTGATAACAGGCATGCTGGCCTACAAATTTTATAAGACCTGCATTTTTTTAAGTCATATTTGTGAAGACTGGATAAATGACCTTGTTCAACTCATTTACCTTCTATGAGGGTCTTTTTTCTTCTTTTTTTTTTCTGAAACACAAGCTGTATTTGATATAAGTCTCTCCAGCTCTGAGGGTCGTTCCAGAGCCTGGTTGCCCTGCCAGTGTTGAGGTTATTCCATTTCTTATCTTGGATTATTCTCTTTTAAAAGGCTCTCTATAGAGTTAGACTAGGGAGTGAGGCAGGAAGATAGCCCCTTGGTTCTGCTGAGACTCTAAGGAATCCTTTCTTCAAATTCAAACTCTGACGCCTATCCAGCCACCAGTGTAGTTTCATTTGAGCATGATGTAAAAGCTTTGTCAGTCTTACTAAATAGCACATCAGAGAATTAGGCTTGTTCTTTCATGAACAAGTACCTATCAGTTTATAAAACAGCAGGAGCTGGTGGGGGGGAGAAATGTGATGAGGCAGGGGAATGAAAACCATAAAGACCAGAAGACAGAAATAAAAGAATAAGGTGAGCAGGAAGATGGAGATAGAGAAAAACTAACTTTGCTTAATGTCTCCTTTTACTCTCTTTGGAGCCTCTCTCTATGATGCCCAGGATAGCTCCATGCCGTGACATTTTTAGAAAATGGTATATGTGGAGGCTGGAAACTAGTCGGGAGGAAGCATGAAACTAAATCAACATAAAAATACATATTTTTTAAAAAATATAGTCTTACTTTCATTCTGAATGAATCTATATGCATACTCTGTGCATTCCATCATCATGACATTTAATAGTAAATAAATTAAATCTTAATAAATAAAACTTTTGGTAGGTTGGGTGTGGTAGCACATTGGTTATCTTAGTGTTTTAGAGGCTGAGGTAGAAGATCATGAGTTCACAAATTCTAAGCCAGTTTGGGCTACACAGCAACATTACAAGATCCAGTCTCAAAAGAGAAAGAAAAAAACAGAGAGAGAGAAGAGAGAGAGAGAGAGAGAGAGAGAGAGAGAGAGAGAGAGAGAGGAGGGAGGGAGGAAGGGAGCGAGGAAGGGGGAAATTTTTTCAATAAAATTTATATTTTAATTTTAAAGTTGTTACCAAGGCCTCTCTTTTGCTTACATAATTTCTACTGCCATTTCTATCCACACTGGCTGTAAGTCCTTCGAGGAAGAATAGCCTGCTGTTAAGAGTTTCCTAGCCACTATGATTTAATCTGACCACCACTTGGCAGTTGTCACTCAGACAGAAAAGAAATACCATCTTATCTGTGCGATTTGTCACCCAAATAGCTTTCTGAAACTCCTTTGCTTCCCAGCTAGGGTGGGAGTTAATCCATCCAACAAGCTAGACATTATTTTCCTAAAAAGGTCAGCTTGACAGTCTCAGCGACCACAGCCTATATGCAGCAGGTAACAGCCACCTTGGGCTCTGTCCAGGCCAGGCACGTTTGCACATGATACCAGGAAAGAACTCCACAAGAGATCGTAAGTCCGTGGGCTGCCAGATTCTCCTGTCTTCACTGACAGAAACCAGGGCATGTCTGGTATCCAAGTTCTATTTGTGCACTTGGTGTGAATTTTCTGTTGGCCTGTGTTCCCAGACTATAGCCTGAAATCTGAGAAGCACTTGCTTCATACAGTGGGCAGCTGGCTCGTCAAGTATGGATACCCGTGAGCTCTGTGATGCTCAGCATGAGGATTGTTTATCTCTTTGGGATGGTCGAGGTGGAGTCTCTACGCTAGGGGAAGGGGCACACAGAGGGCGAACAGAGAGAAAACGGAGTCCCTCCAGGAAAGGAGGCCCCTTTCAGAGCGCCCGGGCAGAACCTTTCCTATAAGGTTAACTGGGAAGCTAGCACATAGGACTCTTAGCGCTTGCTTTGGCCTCATAAATAAATATTCCTATTCTTTTACACATTTGCATTCATAGTGTTTTAGTGCCTTTCTAAAGAGATTCTATGAACTTGTAGAGCTAAAAATCACTTCCTTTCTCTGAGTGGAGAGTCCTAGCAACTCCAAATCGCCATTGCTGCCTTCTGAGACTTAAATCTGAATTTCTATGCAGTTGTTAGCCAAAAGCTGGTACCACCGAATTGAAAAATTAAGAGGTGTATTTTATCAGCAGCGGTGAATGATGTGAATAACTGGCAGTCTAGCAAATCCTCTGCACTTCACCAGAAGCATTCTTTATCTGTCTCACTTCACCTACACAGATGGAGGCTTTGAAAGAGTGCTTGCTACTGGTGAAAAAAACTGAGTTTTTAGATGGTTTTACATGATTTTCACTAAACATCCGAGAATCAAAGTCTATAAAAATTGGTAATGTTTATTATAATTTTAATTAGATTAATTTATTCATTTGTGTGTCTGTGCGTACGTGTGCGTGTGTGCACATGTGCGTACATGGGCACAGTTGCAGCAGTTGGTCCTTTCCATCTTTCAGGTGGGTCCTTTGGATTGAACTCAAACCCTTAGGCTTGGCAGCCGGCTCTTTCACTCCCTGAGCCATCTAGCTGGCCTTATAAATATTTTGAAGTTCTTACTCCCTAGTATTGCAAATGGGATGGGCAATAATTATAAACTTTCAGAAAGTAAAGATAGAGTATTAAGACATTTATAGAGTCACAAAATCCCAATCTGTCTTTTTCACAGATTGACAGTTATATATATTCCAATGGGAAATGATTAGTAAAAAGAGACGTAATATGCTGACATTTGGCATATCTTATATGAGCAAGACTGTTTAAAATTCTTCACAAAGCATGTTCAGGCTACATTTTAATTAAATGCCATGCATAAATGTTCATCTTTTGAACCATGAAATATCCCAGGACAATAGAAAATTTCCTGGGAAAATTGAGCTACTACAAAGTCATTTCTGAAACTGGTCTTTGTTCCTTGTTATTCCAATGGCGTGGTCTTGCCGTTCAGAAAAAATAGACATTAAAATATTTCTTTCTCTCATAACTGATAACTTTGATGGCAGGTTTCTTGACAGCATGCTAATAACCAGTATTTGCAGGAGATTATTATTTTAAATGATTTTCACGTACTTGAGCTCCTTGGAACCTCACTCCATCTCTATCAGTTTTATAACACTGGGTTTTCAGATAAGTACATTAAGACTCGAGGTGATTAATCCAAAATGCTAAGTCAGAATTTTAGCCACAATTCCCAAACTTTCTAATAATCATAAAACTGCCATTTAATTGAATTATGAATATTATTTTAGAAAAATAACAAAATTTTAGAGCTTGCTGTCATAAGCACTGTTGATAACTTTTTAAATTTCTTAATTTTTTGTTTTTGAGAATTTCGTACATTAGTATTGTATTTGCATTACTTCTGTCCTTCTCAGTCCCCCTCCAACTCCTCCCATTTCCCCCACTGCTGTCCAATTATCTGACAACTCTTCTGTATGACTTCAGTTACTTTCCCTTTATTACTTAAGAAAACAATTCTCAAAAAACAAACAAACCCATAGCATGTACGTCCAATGTTGACAGAGAAATTTTGAATGAATACAGCCAGAAAGCATTAAAATAAAATCAATATTATGTGACTATAAAAAGAAAATCAAGATTTTAGTGGAGCGGGGAAAATGGGAGTGTTTTGTAGGTACGAGGGTATTAGGTTCAAGATGGAGAGTCTTAGAGCTGGGGGGCGGTGCTGGCTGCAAAGCAGTATGAATACACAGCAGTGTGAATACACAACGGTGTGACTACACAGCAGTGTGAATACACAACAGTGTGACTACACAGCAGTGTGAATACACACTAGGCTACTAAACCATACACTTGAAATAGGTGATGGTAAATTTTATGTGCATTTTAACACAATTAAATAATTTTTAAGAGATGATCAGATGTTCATCCTTTGAAAAGTTTAAATTATGTGGGAATTAGGATTAAATACTATAGTCCTGTTTTATAGATGTTTGGCTTGCATACTTAATATGCATTTTCATTAAAAATAACATAGGGAACTACTCTTGATAAAGTAATAGCACAGATATCTTCCCCTACAATTTGCAGAGCTCCTCGAAAGAGATAGGGAAAAGAAGGACCAACATGCTAATGGTTACTTCTGGATGGGGTTAGCAGCATATATTTTTGTAGAAGACCAGATATTTTAGAATCTGTGAGCAATATAAGGTTTCTGCAGCTTACTCCTTTTTGTGTGCATACACACACACACACACACACACACACACACATTATTGTAATTTACAATTCTTAATGATTTAAAAGTCATTGTTAACTGGAGGCCCAGTGTAATTCTATGATATAATGGACTTACACAACCACTATTATGCTTTTTCTACCTTTTAAAAATATTTGACATTTCTATAATTTGAACTAACCCTCAGCAATGTTATGATCTTAGAGATAGCCTCATATCCTAGATATAATGCTTTTCCTTCATCATGAAAAGCTCAAAAAGTTAATGTGTCACTGGCACCTATTACTCTTAAGGAAACTACTCAAGGTCCAAAAGTTATTTAGAGGGAAGATGGGCTATACTGAGGGAGGAGACAATAGCAAATACAGCCAGAATGCCTGGTGCAAAGCCCTTTAGAAAAAAGAAATAAAGGAAGTGTCTAGATGTCACAAATTATGGTAAACGAGAGAAGACTGTTATGAACTGAAGGCCTGCAATTTCTGCCTCAGACAATACCCTCTCTTTGAGGCCATAGTGCCATGCTGTCCCTGGTGCTGAGGTCTGGGCTGGGCAGGTCCTTGATGTCTGCTTCTCTGAGAAGGAAGCAGGTAAGAAGCCTTGGCCTTCTTGACAGGCAGGAGCACCTTCATTGGCTGAAGTTGGAGGCAGTGGGAACAGCACCTTCCATTACCTTAGAATTGCCTTGCCTAAAAATAAATAAGTGTGTGATCAAATAGATAAACCAAAAAAAGAAGATTCTGACTAGTTTCTCACTTATGGTATAGAACTTTATTTCACTGTGATTAAAGCACCATTGCCTCAGGGAAGGAAGTCACTCTAAGTGTAGCAATTTTTTAAAAAGCATGGCAAAGTGAGGTGTTTTGTTTTCTTTTTATTTTTTTTTAAAGCATTGTATTTATTTATTTTTTATGTGTATGAGTGTATTGTTTGCACGTAGGTAGGTACACCCATGTCGTGCAGAGCCCACTGAGGTCTTAAGAAGGTGTCAGATTCCCTGGAACTGGAGTTATGGATGGTGGTTAGCCGACGTGTGGGTACTGGGAATTGAACCCAGGCCTTCAGTTCCCTGAGCCATCTCCCCAGCCCCAAAGAGTTTCATTTTCATCCATGCACATCTCTTGTGCTTTGAGCACATCACTACTTTCTACCATCCTGAATGTCCCTCAACTAGTCCCGTCTCTTCTCATCCTATCCCATCTTTCCATTCTATTTTCGGATACTATATTTTATTACATATTATATACAATGCTTATCTTTCTGAGTATGACTTATTTTGATTAATATGATGATCTCAAGTTCCATCCATTTTCCTACAAATGGCAGAAATTTTTTTCTTTATGGTTAAATAAAACTCCATTGCATGTATTTGCCATGACTTTTTTTATCCAAGATTGGATACTGCTTGCATACTTGGCTGTTAGAGTGCCCCCTTAAACATGGATGTGCAAGTCTGGGGATCCCTGGGAGTGATATTACTGCATCACATTCTAATTCTAATCTTGTTAAAGATTAATGTCAAAGTTTATGTCACTTTCTGCCCTTAAAGGTGGTATAGGCAGCTCAAACCAAGTTTTTCACTTCTCAAATCTTTCAAAACTTCTGTCTCTCCCTATAACTTATTTTTCTTTATTTTTTCCTCTGTCTTCATTTTCTACTTTTTCAAATTATTCCAAGTGAGCAGAAGTTTTTATATCTTAAAATCAAAATTTCTTTGCTTGCCAATCAAGTTTTACAAAAGTATCTTCTTAAATCCTGGCTTCAAGGAAAGAAAAAATTGACAGGAATAAAAGTGTCCTTGAGCCTCTTGGGAGCAGAAGCTGCTTAAGGTTTCCTGGAAACACTAACCAAGTGACTCTAGAACCTTCTGCTAGTTCTGCAGGAGTGCAGAGTTCATGGTCAGCCAAGAGTAAGTTCACAGTCATCTGACTCAGAAGATGACCAGGCATCTTACCCACAGGCCACACAGTCTTTGTCTAATAGTAACAAAATGCTAAAATGCTTATCTAGAGCACGGAGAATGCAGAGTCAGAGCTTGCTAATTATCAAGTCCTTATTTTTCAAGGGAGAGGAGGAGAGCTGCCTGAAATAGCTCGGAAGCACATCGCCCCCTTGCATGCACGCTTTGGTTATGTAGGATCTGCCCTAATTAAAAATGATTTGGGGAAAATGCTCCTGTGATCAGAGGCTCTGAAGAGAGTTGTATTAATGGAAATAAATTAAAGCAGCTACCAACCAAAGACATGTTTCAGTTTGCCTTCCACTTCACCCCTTCTATCCCTCTCTATTAGAGTGAAACTGCAACATTTTTAAGGAGCGTATTCCTGGCCTTATAGTAGGGGAACATTTGCTCTGTCTTTTGCACTCTAAAGAGAGAGGGAAGCTCAGGGCTGAGTTGAGCCATTGAATGGGCCCCGTGCTCTAGCAGGCATGGGGTCAGGAAAACACCAAGTTACAGGAAGAACCTTATAAGTGAGGGCAGATGGGCTGTGTCAGGGTGTCACAGGCTCATTCACAACTTGGAAGTCATTATCTCAAGTACATTTTCACCATCATTTAACAGCCTCAATCTCTGAATTTCTCTCTATATATTTCTATATATTTTTCATTTTTCTCCTTTCTGGTTTGTTTTTTGTTGTTGTTGTTGTTGTTGTTTTTAATTTGCACCAAAGCTTTGAAAAGACAGATATACCTACTAAATATGCTGTGCTTTTTTTTTTCTTTTTTTTTTTTTCGTACTTCTTTTCAATTAATCTTCACAGAACCAGCCTCGTGGGACCGTGTTCACTGGCAATGCTCCAGAGGACTCCTGACTAACCCTGTCTACCTGTCATTGTTTCCTTAGTGGTCTGATTACTTCCTTCTGGTTTCCCCTAGCAGCGGCAGCTCTAGTAATTGGAGCCACCTGTTTGGTGGCATGTCCTTTATTCCCAAAGAGGAGCTGAAATTCCATGTGCTGCTCCATTGTCTGCTGTCTGGCATTTGAATTAAAGTGCAGAAGAGGGACGCAGTGGCAGCCCAAATCCAAAGGATCCTGCCTCTGAGGGTCTGCAACCCAAGACTGGAGGGAGCATTGCCCTGCATTTCAAGTGTGCTTTGATTTAGACAAATCGTAGTAATGTGAAAGCATAATTTTTTTTAAAAATAGAATAATACCAGATGCTTCTTAGAAATATCACCTTTGATATTGAGGGAAACTTAGAAGCCACTACAACCTTTTATCTAATGTATGAATTCTTTCAAATTCCTCTGTGTCTTTCAAGACAATATTAAGTGCATTCAGTGATGAGGAACACAATTTCTCAAGTAGTCCATGTGCTATTTAGAGAGTAAGGAAATTTCTCCTGTGTATTAAACCAATATTTGTCCATCTATTCAACCCATGTTCTTCCACAATGACACCTGAATCCACACTGAGAAAGGACATTTCTCTCCCAACCTTCAGCTATTTAAGTACAACTGAACTACTCCGCAGACATTCTTTTCTTCATCATTAAATACTCTGTGTTTTGAAGCTTTCTTCATAGTTTCATGGTTTACAGATTGTTTTCCCATTTATCATATCAGTATTTTTCACTTTTTCACAAAACAATTTCTCTAATGGTGTGGTTCCCAGAATCAAACGGATGATCTCATGAGTTTGCAGGTGCAGAAGGGAGCTTATTGCTTCCACCACCTGGAAACTACCTTTTGCAGTTGTGGCTGAAGATCTTTTTACTAGAGAAAGCTCTGTTAGTTGTTTCAACAAGCAAAACCCAAACTCAACCACAGTAAAAGTCACCTCACAGTCTGCTGAAGATCTAGATACTATGCTCCCATCACTACCAATCTTGTAGGCAAGACATTGAGTCTTATTCCATGTTTTCTATGTTCCATGTTCCTCCAAGGATCACTCAGAGCTGTGGGAATGAGGACTGGAGGGCCATTTTGATTTTAAGACTCAAGTCTGAAAGTAGCTGACATATTTCATTGGTCTAAAGGAAAGGCTTGCCATTATGGCTTGAAGATACCCTTGAAAACTGGATCCAGGTAATTAACCATCATTCATCCTTGATAAAATAATGATATATATATGAGTCCTTATAGGTTGATATGATTTCCAAGCCACAAATGTGGAAACCAGAGTGTAGGAAAGTAAAATAACACAATCTAGTTTATATCTGAGTATTTTCTATGAAACATCTAAATAGACAGTTCTCCTTTTATACTTAAAATTTAAGATGTAAAGGTTTTTTATTACAGTCAACATTTTAGAGCACAGGATATATGAATATTGGTAAGAGCTCTTAGAAGTCATCTAGAGTTTTATTTCCAATCTCTATCTGACTCAAGGCCCAATTTCTATCTTTTATATTTTGTAATTCTCTCTCGGCAAACATGAACTAAAATTCAGAATGAAATTTCATATTCAATAAGCAAAACTAGACTAGAACATGAAAGCAGCTATCTTAGTCAACACTGTGTAACAAGCCTCAAGAGCTGGTAAAAGTGAGCATTTCTTTCTCATAAGCTTCAGGGTTAGTGGAGAAAATTCTGCTGGAGTGACTGCACTATGAGACCTTCCATCTCCTCCAAGCTTCATAAGGTGCAGGCTCAGAGCCTCCACTAGGTGATGCCCACCCGATTTCATCGGACTTTGATGGGGAGGAACGAACACATGAAAAGGCATTGATACAGGAAAGGCTGGGTAACTGGGCCAATGATTACTCTAACCCAGTAGGTAGACTGTTACTCGTACTAGTACTAGATTGTTACTAGTCCTTCAAGACCCAGATCCCTACTTATCTAGATGTAGTTGGAGCCCTGTAGTAGTTTTCTTTAGGCTGCCTTGACTAAGTACCACAAACTGGATGGCGCAAATAATGCAAATTTATTATCTCAAGTCTGGAAGTCAGAAGCCTAAAATGGAGGTGTTGACAGGATTCATGAAGCCAAAATCTGTTTCATGCCTCACTCCTAGCTTCCCGTGATTCTATAGCCCTGGTTTTCTTTCCTTGGCATGTGTGTCCATCACCCCACTATCTGACATTATCTTCAGAAAATTCTCTCTCTCTCTCTCTCTCTCTCTCTCTCTCTCTCTCTCTCTCTCAATTGAATGATTAGAACTTCAGTGAATGCAAAGGTCTGGGCCCCTACTAACTAACAGAGAAACCTGGTCCTGGGGCAGTGCAGGGAACTGAGGTGGTCCCAATGTAGGGGGATGGGCGTGGTGCAATTTGGGAAGCTCACCACAACAAGGAGGCCCTGTTGTGATGTTGGAATGTTGCAAGTCCAAAGCCCAATTATAATTTATCTTAGGCTATCTTTAGTTCCCAAAATAGCCATTTCTTATCCACCCTGGTGTCTGACCTAACATCATTGTAAACAAGTGAAATTTTTTGAAATTTTTACCTTCACAGACCAGTAACTTCCACCAACCAAAAAGCTAAGGATGTCTTCAGATAGATCTGACCTGAAGCAGAGATTTCCCTGCGTGGCTGTAACCTGCCTGCCTGAAGTTTCCACCAATGTATTTGAAAAGTGCCTTGATTGATGACTTTTTTTGTTCCGTTACCGTAAAACTTCATGAAACTGTTCCCATATTGGAACATGGAATTGGGAATAACCTGAATCTGTGTTCCTGACCATGGTCACTCATATTTGGCTATAGGATAAGCTAGCTATTATTCCCTTTGAGGTGAGAGTTGTGTTTTTGCATTGACAAACTGGAATTAAGCCACTGGATTTCCTGAGCTTCCAGCTTGCAGATGGTGCACTCATGGGTTTATTTTTTTTTTAATATTTTGTTTATTATTTTTATTTTTTATGTGTATGAGTGTATTGCCTGCATGTATGTGAGTGCACCCGTGTTGTGCAATGCCACGGAGGTCAGAAAAGGGCTTCGGATGCCCCTGGAACTGGAGTTAAGTTCAGCTCATAGCCGCCATGTGGGTGCTGGGACTTGAACCCAGGTCCTCTGTAAGAGCAGTCAGTGCTCTTAACCACTGAGCCATCTCTCCAGTCCCACACTCATGGGTTTCTTAGCTTCCAAAATCACATGAGTCAGTACCTTCTAATAAATCTCTTCATCTGTCCCCCTGCCTCTCTGCCTGTATCCATCTTTCTACCTACCATTCTGTCCTATGGTTTCCATTTCTCTAGCGAACCCTGACCAATACACACTTGAACATATATTTTTATGGAACAAAGGAGGAAAAAAATTCAACACATAGAAATACCCATCCTAGACAGTTTTGAAGAATGAAAGCAAGGCATGGTAGAAGGGATGTAAAGGTCACAGCATCTAAATGTGCAGGCTCTGCCCTCTCCAAGGCCCTTAACCAAAGATGCATGCATGGGGCCTGAAGCTCAGAGCAGAACATCATCAGTTCAGAGGAAGGAGAAGCCGTCCCTAATTCACACAAATCTCCAACAGTACTTAGTAGTCTTTACAAGCAAAACAAACAAAATCTTTGTAGTCTCTAAAGCAGGGAATAACGTTCACTAGTACACATTTAATGCCTACCATGTGCCAGACATATTGTCTCATTTTCACTGTAGCCTGAAGGCCTGGCCTGGCTATCCTCCTCTAAGTGTGTAGAGTTGAAACCAAAGAAAGTTAGAAAAATTGTCCAACTCAGGATACAAGACATGAAGTCTGCCCAACTCTAGCGGAGTTTGTTTCAGCTCAGAAGACACTGTCTGAGGCTGTAGTTACAACTACTCCTACAGAATCTGAGGATCCCAAATCCTTAGGTTTAGGAGATGACACCCTAAAAATCTCTCCTCATTGGTCATAGAGTTCTCCACGGACTAGGAATTAAGAGGATAGTGTGATTGTCCTATTTTGTTTTCTGAGCTCCATCTTTATACATGCCTTTCATCATAAATTCCCAAGAAATGAACTGCTAGTTCATTCATCTCTTCCAGGAAGCACATTCAAAGTTCTTCTCCTGATTTCTGAGCCCTCTTGCAGGCTGCTTCTATAACATTGATCAGTTCTAATCAATCTGTTTTTTTGTCCTTTCCAATTAGTCAGTGACCTGGAATATTCTCTTATCATTATATCTCCAAAGCTTAACATAGTGCTCAATATATAGTAGGTACTACATAGAGTTTAATAAATGATTATATCCCAACACATGCAAACAGAACATTCTTACAGAAAATCTCCCCTCCCCTGTCCTCTCCTCCCTCCTCCTTTTCCTTCTTCCCGTCCTCTCGCCCTCCCCTCCCCCGCCCCCTCTCCTTATCTTTTCTCTCTCATTTTTCTTCTCTTCCTTCCTTCCCTCCCTCCCTCCCTCCATCCCTCCCTCCCTCCTTCCTTCCTTTCTTTTACTTTTCCTCCTACTAATTCAAGTGCTTATATCAGGAACCCTGTGAGAAAGATCTTACTATTGCCTGCACTTTATGGAAAGAACACAGACTTAGCAAGGTAAAGGATCTTGCTGAAAGGCAGCCATTTAATAAGTGATACAGCTAGTCCTGGACCTCGTGCTGCCCATCCCTGCCAGTGTTCTTAATAACTGTACAATGGGAAAAGTGTCCTTTAAGATCGATTATCAGGTAATTCATCACTTCTAAATTTCATTCTAACTTTGGAAAAAGAGTTTTCTTCACCTTCCTGATAACAGATTGAAGTTGAGGAGCTTGGAGAGTGTGGAAGGAGGAACCACGGCAACTCCTCTGTGTTGAAGGTCTCTGACTCAGTGGTTGCCATCTATGGAGCATTCAGTAAAATCACAGCAGCCAAAGCCCAGACACAGATCACCTTTGTGCTGGAGGTGCCCAGGCATAGGGGACACAGGTCAGTGACCTTTGTCTATGTCCCTTGGCTCAAATCCCAATTCAGCACTAGAACCTGGGGATATAATCGCCCTGTTCTGTATGCTTTACGTAAGTCTGTTCACATAACAATTGTTTGAAGTAAGTATGAAAATTATTCCATTTACAAGAAAGGAAACTTGATCTTGGAAGATGCTGAACAGGTCACCCAAGGTCATGCAGTCAGTTAGTAGCAGAGCTGAAATTTAACCCAGAATTCTTCCTCTTCGGTCACTAATTTTTTCTTCAATGTATCCTACCAACGAATGAGCAGTATTTATTGTGAGATTTTCAAATTCAAATCATCAAAGAGCTCTAATTACAGCATTTGCACAGCTGTGCTGTAGGTTCATTGAAAACCGTTCATTTTTTGATCTCCTTTACTTTCCCGGTCCCCTATTTGGGGGGGTTCACTTCTAAATCAAAGGTTGTGTTTTTATTTTGCTTTTTGATGGCAGGTGCTTTGGCCATTGGATTCTCTTTAAAGTCACATGATGGAAACGATTCTTTCTGTCCTAGAAAGTGCCCTGTAAGTCTCAGGAGTGTTTCTTCCAATGTTAGCTCACCTCCCTTGGAGCACATGCTGTCACTGAGTGTCATTCAGGATCTCTAACCCTCTTCTAGCTGGCAAACCTGTATTCTCATATACACTAATGTTCCCTCCGCCTAGATGTAAAAACGGGTTGTGGGAGTGTGAGCTGGAGGTCTGGATCCTGCTGTGTATAATGCCATAGAAATGCAGGAAATAGTTATTCAAATAGAGGAGACTGACAAGATTAGGGAACTCACCTGGAGACATTGTTTAATATATAATACAAATGAATTAACCTTTTATCAGAAGCAAGCTTTGAAACCTTATACAGCATTAGAGTTGTCTCAATTCTCAAAAAATGGCCTTGCAAGTCAGCTACACTCCTTGCCTACTCTGAATCTGTTCAGAGCATTCTGCACCTAAAGAGCAGAAGAGAACACTGGAAACTTCCCCCTCTTCCTCCCTTCCGCTTCTGCAGTCACACCTCTACTCTTGGGTCCTGTGTTCAGACATCCAAGTGTGTTCTGGTTTTTCACCAAGAAATCCCTCACTGGGCAATTCCTAAGTCCTGTATTTCCTAAGGAATCCTGAAAGGAAATTTTCTTTTCCTTCTTTCCTTCCTTCCTTTCTTTCTTTTTCTTGATTTATTTATTTTTATGTTATTGGGTATGAGTGTTTTGTCTGTACGTATGTAAATGCACCACATGCATGCAATGCCCATGGAGGCCAGAGAAGGTGTAGATGCCCCCAAACTAGAGTTACAGAGTTTAGCTGCCATGTAGGTCCTAGGAATTGAACCCATGTCTCTGCAAGAGCAGACAGAGCTCTTAACCACTAAGCCATCTCCGCACCCCCAAGACTTCCTTAAAATTGCAAAATATTATATCTCAAAGGATACACAGGATTACTCACCCAACTTCTCATTTTTAGATGAAGAAACTGAAGTTCTTAGAGAAAACATGACTTTGAGGACATATACACGTGTGCTGTTGTCCTTATTCCACATATACGAGGAAGGAAACTACATTCTTCATCCTTATTATTTATATGGCCTCTACCCCCAGGTATGAAAATAATTACCAAAAGAATGCAGAATGGTGTGGTAATAGCTCTCTGAGACCCATTAATCTATTTCTCTATGGCCAAGTGTGTATTTCCAAGGTAGCAATTAGATGTGGTATTTCCAGTCGCTTTAACCAAGGAACCTGGTTAGTCTAATTAGCCAACAGAAGCACTAAATGCCTGATCTAGATGTTTTTGGCAGATGCTACCACAAGCTGGAATGACCAGACACTACCAACAGTTTAGACTTTTCAGACCCAAAGAGGGGACTTACCACAGTGATATTTCCATTACTAAATCATACAAACATATGCAAATATGAAAACACAAACATTGAGAGCCAAGATGGCAGTGGTGGCACTTGCGTTCCAGCCCCAGCACACACATGGCGGAAGCAGAGAGCTGCATGCAGCCCCCTCCGCAGGAAATAAAACAAAATAGAATAAACATTTTAAAACACTTAAAAATCTAAATTTGAAAAGCCTTGTAATTTTAAGACTAAAGCAGCAAACAGATACATCACTTGTGTTGCCTCAGTTTATTCCTCAGGTTTATCTTAGTGTTTTGCACAGAACATGTTTATTGAATAAACTGATCAATGCATGAAAGTGTATTATTACAGGAAGAACCAAATCTGTCACCTCAAGTTGTCACTTGTTTGCAGCTTCCTCATTGCAATGAACAGTCAGCTTCATTTCTTGCATAACAATGTCTCCAGCAAAAACAGAAAACTAGAAAACCTATGAATGGCTATTACTCCCATGGATGCATCAGACTCCAAACAATTCTGTCATTCAGAAGCCTCTCCTCGGTATCTAGAGTACTTGACAGCCTTGGGACATGCTCAGAGGTGAAGCATCATCGAGAAGCTTCTAGAACCACCTCAGAGGGTGGCCTCTGCTTCCAGGAATAATGTCACACGTTCACAGGTACTTCCTGTTTTTTCAAACACCTTGCCCACCTTCCGCACACCAAGCTATGGTTGGGTCTGCAAAGCGTGAGCCCTACAGGAAACTGCCTGCAAACTCAGGTAGCTTTTCTGACTCTGCGAGAGATCTTCAACATTCTTTCAGAGAAATGCCAACAAAAGCTAAAGTAAGTCTGGGAGAAATACACACCACAGAACAGCAACAGCACCGGGAGGGTGAGAATGCTTTCTGGGAAAGGGCCCTCTGCAGGGTGCATTTTTAAAACAAATATGCTTCTTTAGATTTGGGGTTCCTGTGGGTGGAATTAGGAAAACTGACTGAAGTAGGTGCTTTTTTCCCCCCATAGGAAGAAGGGAGAGGGAAAGGAAAGGCTTAGGTCAGGTGGGAAAGGGGCTGCAGGGCCGGAATGTTCCAACTCAGTTCAGGGGGAGGAACAAAAGAATGTGTCTATTTCAGGACACTCTCATGTCCTTCCTGAGTTGTCAGAACCAGCCTGAAGTAAGTACACAGGGCCTTGATTAAGCTGGGCTACTGTTCACAGTGAGCTTTGACTGAACTATTCTAGGGAATTTCTTCTTGACGTGGTCACAGGTGGACTTGTTGTGATGACAGTGGCAGGGCTCTGTATTCAGTTTGCAAGAGCATTTAGAAAAGTTGTTTAAGGTGATGGTGCTAAGTCTCATATCTTAGGTCTTGGATAACCAAGTGATTATTTTTATAACAAAATTAATAACTGAAAAATTGGTAATTTCTGGTAACAGTGTTGGCTCAGCTCCCGGGAAGTGGCCTTGTGTTTCCTTTTGTTTTGTTCAATTTTTTTCCTGACTCATATTGCCAAATTAAGTTAAATTGTGTAAATTTTTGTTTAGAAAATTGACTCTTTAATGTCCTTTTTCTGAAATTAAATTAAAATCAATATCCTTAGAGTAAGCTTTGTCCAGTTAACTGGTAAAAGGGTTACATTGCAGAATATCTCTCTTCTGGGTTCAAAACAGTATTTTAAACATATACTGATCAAAAATAGCTCATAGCAATGAACCGATTGCATGATATTAAGAGTGTGTATTGTACTTAAAGTAACAAACACAGAAATACCAATCTTCCTTCGAATCCTCATTTTAGGAAACATTTTACATCTATGGTTTTGAAAAGCGTTCATAACTTTTTGAACCTGTAAAATCTATCAAAACAATATCTATTCCTCTTTGATCTGCTTCATGTGGTTCAGTTCATGATCACATCACTGTATACATCTGCTGATGTACCAGTGTTTAGGTTTTAAGAAGACCTGGAATAAGAGACAGTATATACAAGGTGGCAGGTGACTTGCTAAGATAGTTCTGAGAAGGGAGAGATTGGGTAGGGCTGGAGCTATTGGGAAACGTCAATGGGGCTGAGAGATGTGGGCTGGGTCTGGGAAATGGGCAGAACCTGAGACAGCAGAGACAGGGCAAGTGTTCACAGGGCACATGTGGGACATCAAGGGGTGTGCAAAATTGCCAGAACCAGAGTTCTTAAGACATCCGACTACAAGAGAAAGCCCCTGTTCTTCATCACCTTCAGGAAAGGGGCAATAATGGTCACTTGGAGGAAAGATTTAGTTACTGAGAGGTTAACTCTCTTCCAGCCAGGAAAGCTGTAGCTTCCTACTTCCTGGTGGATCTGCAGGACTCCTTCTCTTTGCCTCTTGGCCCCATCCTCCCTGGAAGTCACTCAGTTTCCCAGGGTCTCTTTTGTCTCCATGGGCAGCTATTTGCAGATGCTCACAGCAGCTCCCAAGAGCCTGTCTCTGCTTCTCTGTTGTGTCCTTTGCCACCGACCGTCCCACTGATGCGTTTCCTCATCTACCAGAAAGTTGGAACTGTGAGTGTGTCCCCCAAACATTTATTCTTTTAAACTTCAGTTAGGTCTCATTTAGCTGCATAAGCAAAAATTCTCAAAAGCCTTCTACAAAATAACAATTAAAACATGAGTTTAACAGGATTTAAAATGTGAACTAACCACAGCGTTGTATACAACGTAGACAAAAAAGAAAGATTGCTGTTTAGAAATGTTGACATAGAACCATAATAAGGGATCAGACTTCTCACCTGTTTTGTTTGGTTTGAGCATTTCTATAGTCAAGGCCCTCCTTGGTTCCCTCTAGCTGAGGTGGACATGCCCCCTGCCCTGCTGTGCTCACCAGTGCTCCATGGTGGTCTGTGTCTGTGCTTAGCCTTAGGAGGGATGCAGGAAGTGCTTATCACCACATCTACATCTCATTGTATTAAAAACAAACATTCAAACACTCCTCTTATTCATCTTCTAGTTTTTTTCAGTTCTTTCACGGTGATTAATAGCATGGACCTGGAAGTCAGCTTTCAGGGTTCAAACCCCAGCTAGGCAAGTTAATTAGCTTTCTAGTGTCTCCGTCTCATCCTTCATAAAGTATGATCGTACAGACTTCATAGAGTTTTGGGTGGAAAATAATGAATTAGTGTCTGTGGTGCTTAGAAGTATACTTAGCACATAGTAAAGCCTCAAAATCCAGCCACGCATACCACTGGGTTTTACACATTTTGTTCTTCTATGTCCTATACCCCATAACCTAGAAGCTGCAAAACCATCTCCAGTTCTTTTTGTTTCCACTTCGGTGCTTGCTTCCTAGTTCTTTCATTAGTTCTTTATTACAGTTTATAATAGTCTCCTACCTGCCCTTACCTTAATCCATTCCTACACTAACTAAACATTTGCTTCAAAGTCAAGTATGCTATGTGCTAAGTAATATTCCAGATGGAAGCAAATGAGCTGTAGAATAAAAGACATGTAAACAGTTTGCATAGACTGTGAGAGGAGATTCTTGCAGGGTTCAGTGACAGGACAGAGGAGGTAAAAAGTCAGAAACACCTCTTGATGATAGCCACTGGACTAATTCTCATTCTGTCTCCTCTTAGTACCTTGCAAAGTTTATTTTATTGTTGTTGCTGTTGTTTTATTGCTGTTATTTGTTTGTTTGCTACACATATGCTTCAAACATAGAAAAAGTATTTAGAATAAAATAAACAGCCATGTGTTATCATCCAGCATTATTAAATTCTCATTATTTTCTCCTACTTATTTTGCATTTTCATAGGAAATAAAGTGACAGAATTTAAGCTAGTTGTGCATCACTGCTTGGCTCCAATCTCCTCCTCCTTTTCTCTCTCTTGAAGAGTTAAAACTATTCTGAATTCAGGGCTAGAAAGATGGTTCAGCAGTTAAGAGCATTTGCTGCACTTGACGAGGATCTGGTTCAGCTCCCAATCATCTGTAGCTCCAGTTTCCAGGGAATTTGATGTCCTCTTCTTGTCTCCAGTGGCATCTGGCACATGGTGCACTTACATACATGCAGGCAAAACACTCATACACACAAAATAAAAATTAAAAAATACACTGAATTTGATATTTATCACGTCCATGTTGTATATTTATATTCCACATATATCCATAAATAATAATAGTATTAAGTTTCTAACCCTGTCTGAGTGGTTTTACACTTTGCATATATCTTCATATCTTGCTTTGATCATTCAACATTAACTTTTTGAAGACTGTCCATGTACATACACATTATTTTCATGTACTTATTTTCCCTGTTATATAGTATAGTAGGCCACAAAATGGCTATTCCACAATGTAGTCATCTATTGTCTTGTTAATAGCCCCTTGGCTGGTTTCCCATATACTACCATGTTTAGGAGTATTGCAGTAATGTTTTTTCAAGTGTTTTCTTGTACACACATGTCAAAGTTTCCCATGGATCCATTTCAAAGTATGAATACCTTTAACTTTACAAGAGATCCCATTACTGTGCTATGCTTCCCCAGCACTGTGAGGAAGTTCCCATATCTTCACACTCTTGCACACATGCAGGATTTTCATCCTTTTCAATTTGGACAGGGGGTCTTGGTAATAGAAAATTACTGTTTTCTTGGAGTTCAAAATTGGTACCACTGTGTCCCCTCCAAACACCTTATCCATTGAGACATAGGGGAATATTTTAACTTCTTAAGCATTAAGAGGCATTTCATAGTGAAAGGCAGTCACCACTACAGGTGAATTTGGGTTGTCCTGGGGCTAAAGATGAACTCCAGTTATATCTTCACATAGTGACAAAAACTCCCTACCCCTCCTTTAGAAAAGAATCCATGGCCCCCAGGAGAGGAAGCTATAATGGATAATGAGATAAATAAAGGCTTTATTACTCAGTGTGGGTACAGAGCAAACGAGTCACAAAGTACCCAGGCTCATTAGTATCCATCAAAGCACGATTACGTTCATCCCAGAAACCCAACAGGGAAGAAAGACCATAGGTGGATGATATCATGGAGGTCACCTTGCCTTCTTGAGTTTCTAGATACATGTGCTGTGATCACAACCAGAAATTTATTTATTGTATCAATAAATCTAGACTAAATATTCACACACACACACACATACACACACACACACACATACACACACACACTCACACACCCTCCTAAGATTAGGAAAAAAATGATATAAATTTTCAAAACATTTGAGCAAGTGTTTATAAGATGGCTAGTCAGTGTGTCTAGCACTTAGTTAAATATTGTGAAGGTGAAAAGGTAGGACACTTCCACCAACAGATGATCTTGGATTCTTATGTGGGAAGGAAAAGAGACTAAACTGTAGAGCACAAGTTACCTGTATTCTAGGGCATGCATATACCATGACATCAGAAGTTTGGAGAGCAATATTCACTCATCACTCATCCAGTGAACATGCATTAACTGCTCATTATGTGTGGGACTTAGTAGAAGATCTGGTATCTGAGATCACCCATTAGGCTCTGCTCTCAAGAGTTTATATGGCACTAGCGAGTAAGAAACTAAAATAAAACGTGGTAAGGCTATTGCCAGACATGGATGGAGCTGAACCAGGAGCAAAGTGAGGCGATGGGAAGGAGCTTGACCCTTACCCTGAGTCAAGGGTGAATCCCTCGGACAATTCCTGCAAGAAGAGCAGTTATTTTTCATTCTTTAAAGATGACAGTGGTTGCACACTAAGAACAAACCGTCTGGTGGATCAGAGCTTTTAGGAATTTTTTAGCCATAATATTGTATTTTACATGGATGACATGTAATGAAGTTAAGTCTTGCCAAATACATGTAATTTGCTGGTTCGTTTCAACGTAATTCCTCATCCAGTGGTCCTGCTTCCCACTCCATTCCATAGAATTAATATTGGGTGACTAGGCAACAAGAGCAGAAAGATCAAGAGTGAGCATGCTTCCCTTCTTTTGCAACAGAAGAAACAGAGTAGCTCAGGATGCCCAGACACCAAGAGTCACATGGTGGTTAGTAATGAAGAACCTTGATTTAAAAGCTTGTTTGTCCATTTCTTGCCTTGTGACTTTGGCAAATGTGTTCCCTTGTGTTAGTCAGAATTGCCTAACTACCACAACAAATAAAGTATAAAAGCCTAACACAATCATTTATTTTTGTTCGGCTCAAGAAAGCATATTAAACAATAAAATAAGCTATAAAGACGTCAGAATAAAATATTACATATAAAATTAGCATTTCTGTATACATAAAATTAGTCACAAGACATAATAATAGAAAAACTCATTTATAATAACAAATATTAAATGCTTAGGAATGGACTTAAAAGGAAATGTGCAAAAACTTTGTGAGGAAAATATGCATGAGAGACCTCAGAGTGAACTTGAACTTATGCAAAGGCATCCCAGGCATTGGGTAGCATGACTCAGTCTTATCAATGTTGGCTCCCCTAAGTCAATGCATAAATTTAACACTATTACAATAAAATATGAGTAAGCTTTTGTGTAAAAGTGGACACAGTCATATTAAAGTCATGTAAAACAAGACAACACTCAAATGACCAAGAAAATAGTAGAAAAGAAAGACCAGAAGAAAGATTAGTTCTACCAGACATTAAAACATATTGTAAAGTCTTCATAATTAAAATGGTGCAGTACTGGTTTAACACTAGATGAGCAGACCAAGAAAATATATTAAAAATCCCAGCATTGGTTCAAATACATTTATAAATTTAATACAGTATATGATTAAAACAGCATCACAAATTCCCAAGGGAAAACAAATCAAAAGAGGATTCTAGGCTAGCTGAATAATTATTTGGAAAAAATAAGGTTAGAGCACACTTTAAACATGAACCCAAATGTAATTGAGATACATATTTTTAAAAGAAACTGCTGAGAGAAAACATGAGTAAATTTCTATTTAACCTGGGTGTAAGAATGGATTTCTTAACGAAGACTCATAATTCAGAGACACTTTAAAAAGATTGATCTGGCTTCATCAAAATAAAATTTCTGTGGATAACTGAAAACACCATACACAAAATCAAAAAAGTTAATAAACTTTTTAAAAATTGCAAAGTTAATCTAGCTGTAAATATAATACAAATATTTGTAATAATTAAAGAATTCCTAAGAATTCATAGGTGGCTGAGGATGTGGGTCAGTGGTAGAGCACTTGCTTAGCATGCACAAAGTTTGGTTTCAGTCCCCAACACAGAGAGAGAGAGAGAGAGAGAGAGAGAGAGCGAGAGAGAGAGACAGAGAGAGGGAGAGAGAGAGAGAGAGAGAGAAACAGAGAGAGAGAGAGAGACAGAGAGAGAGAGAGAGAGAGAGAGAGAGAGAGAGAGAGAGAGAGAGAGAGAGAGAGAAACAGAGAGAGACAGACAGACAGAGAGAGGGAGAGAGAGAGACAGAGAGAGGGAGAGAGAGAGACAGAGAGAGGGAGAGAGAGAGAGAGAGAGAGAAACAGAGAGAGAGGAGAGAGAAACAGAGAGAGACAGAGAGAGAGACAGACAGAGAGAGACAGAGAGAGAGAGAGAGAGGTGGGGAAGGAGAGAAAGAATAGGAATTTGAGTAGAAAGGTGGTTGATAATCTGTGTCTATAATCCCAGCACTGGGGAAACTGAGACATTCAGGAAAGATTCAGGAAGATTCTGAGTCCCAGGCCAGTCTTGGCTACATAATGAGTTTTAGGCCAACGTGTCTCAAAAACAAAACAACACTCAAGAAAGGGGGTTCTAAAAGAAAGAATAATAGTTAAAACAGCACAAAAAGAAGTTAATTCAAACAAAAAGATTTTATATCTCTAAAGATATCAAAAATATCTAACTAGAGAAATGCAAATTAAAGCTATGTTGGGATATTATTTCTCACCTATCAATTAGCAAAAATATCTTTAAAACTACACAGCAGCACGTGCTGCAGGTGCACTCATATGCTGACAGAATTCAGACTGGTTCAGCCTTTTGGAGGCACTCTGGGCAATACTTGAGGAAATTCCTTATGTGCTTACCCTGTAACTCAGGAGTTCCAAGTCTAGAAATTTACCCAGGAGCTAATCTTCTGATAATGCAAAAATTGATTTGCACAAGATTATTATGACATTTTATGTTGCAAAATAGTGAGAATAAAGTAAATGCCCAAACGGGAGAGTGGTTAAATAATTATGTAGGTAAGAAACCGTAAATTAGAAAAGGATTTCTACTAAACTAATTTGGATTGTTTTCCAGCATAAATTAAGGAGAAAAAAAAGACAAAGTGCAAAAGAGTGTTTCGGATTTGTTACACTTCATGTAAGAAGGAAATAAAAGTATGTATCTATCCATTCATTTGTGCCCGAAGAAACAGAAACATTAATTCAGAAACTAACAAGATTGGCATAAGAAGGAGCACAAAGAGGAAGGGATGATGGAGCAGGAAAGAAGTGTGACACTTTGTACAATTCTTTTAAAAACCATAGTGCTTTATATACCAAAATATAAATCATTCAAATCAAGAGACACAAAAAGCAGCCTCAAATGCAGCAATAAGAAATGAGCCTGAATCCATTACCTGGTACCCCAGGGGTGGGGCGTGTAATAAACCTAAGAAGCTTTGAGAACCAGTCTTTTGACAATCTACTCCAAAACCAAAACGAAAACCAAAATGGAATATAACAAATACTATACCAAATTAACGTTTCCCAATCCCAGAGAGGCACAAGCTAGTACTTCTTAGTTAATTCATGTAGATCCTATGAGCCTAAGTAAATAAGTAGGATAATGAGATGCAGATCTTTCTATATTCTTTCTTCTTTTTTTAGTTTTTTGTTTGTTTGAGGCAGGGTCTCACTGTATTTCCCTGGCTGACCTGGAACTCACTATGTAGACCAGGCTGGCCTCAAACTCACAGAAATTCTCCTGCCTCTACCTCCAGTGCACTGGGACTAAAGGTGTGCACCACCATCCCTAGCTTGTTTTTATTCAGATTTCTTAATTTCGAGGAAAGGAGCTACAAATCAGGAAAAGAAAACAGCCAGAAAGGAAAAAAAAAAAACTAATGGTGTTGTACTAGAATCAAATTATTAATATGACCGACCCATGGTTATCCATGATGGATTAGTAGATGATAGATTGATAATAGACCAATAGATGGTATGTAGATGACTGAGAACAATTCATAGATTACACATTGATAATGATAGACACATAGCTAAGAGAAGATGGATGGGTGGATGGATGGATAAATGATAGATAGATGATAGATGATAGTGGGAAAATAGAAAGATAGAGGTTTAGATAGCACACATGTACACATTTTTAAATATTTTATTATTTATTGATTTATTTATTCATTTATTTATTTATGTGTATGAGTGTATTGACTGAATGTGTGTACATGCACCTAGTAGAGCTTCAAGCCTGCCTTGCTGAGCAAGGAACCTCACTTTCGTGACGAAGAGCAATACGGACTCTAGGACTTGTGCTTTCCTTTACCACAAGCCATTTATTAAGGTTTTTATACATTACACGGAACTGGCAGTCACGTGGGGTTTGGCAGTTACATACAAAGATTTAGGGCACAATTAGGAAACGGGGCGTAAGCTTTTAGTTGGCACCTGTTTGTAAAGCAGGATGTTTAAACTTTTACCAGTGCCTAGCTGATAATTTATTGGCTACAGTGTCTTCTTTATTAGAGCTAGAAGCATAGTAAAAACTTTTAGCTTTTAGCTCAGAAGTAAACCTTTAACCTGGTCTATTCTTTGAGTTAGTGATAGCTGAGTTACCTGTTCCAGACAAGGATGCAGAAAGAGCTGTTGACCAGGATGCACTCCCTCAGAGCAAGGAGTTTAAACTTTGGACCTGGCTACTTTTCTCCTGCTAATCTCGCAGTATTCTGCAACATAGGGATGTTAGAGCTGCTGTTTTCTGCACCCTTCCCTTTAGCAGAGAACGTAGCCTGGACTTGAAAGTTTTAGGCTCATCTTGCCCTAGGGCATGCCATCCTGGTTTCCTACACGCCTGTGTCATGCAATGCCATCAGAGGTCAGAAGAGGGCATCAGATCCCCTGGAACTGGAGTTACAGATGGTTGTGCCGGGAATCAAATCAGGGTGTTCTGCAGGAGCAGCCACTGCTCTTAACTGCTGAGCCAGCTCTCCAGTCCCAGCATGTGCACATTTTTATATGCAGGTTCTTTCTCTTATTGGTTGATGAGAAGCTCAGAAGCAATGACTGCAGTGGCTACAAGCTTAGCACACATTCAGACTTTAGCTCCTAGACACCAATCTCTAAAAAAACAACCAGGGATCTTTGGAGAAATGACTAGCCTCTATCCAGGTTGGGCTAGGGAAGAATTAAAAATATCCCATGGTACAGAAAAGAAAAGAAAAGAAAAGCCTAAAAGGGTGAGTGTCACATAGTTAAAAGACTTCGGAGTTACACTGGAGGGATACCCAATAGTCAATCTGGACCAACTTGAAGCACAAAGTAAATGGTAACTGTGCAAATGATAATGGGTAAAATAAACTTCCCCAACACCATCCTGCTACATAGATGATATAGATATATAAGTAATTAGGTAACTAACAAATAGGGGTTAAGGTAGTCCTTAAAGTAGAATTCCAATTAATGTCAAAGAAGTTATAGGAGTAGAAAAATCACCAATTGGCTATTAATGGTCCAATAAATAGGAAACACATTATTTCCATAGTCCAAAAGTATCTCTCTACAAGATAGTCAGCAAATACAATGGTAAAAATAAGTACTTTACAATGAGAAAATTGGCAGCCACCACTACCTCAACCAAGTGTTCAACATTAACATCACCAATTGTAAAAATATCAACAAGATGGGCCCTTTGACATGATGTACTGAGGAGCCCATAGTATGGCTTCTGTGGTATTTTTAAAAAATATTTTTGTTAATTCTTTGAAAGTTTCATACAATGTAATTTGATCATAATCCCCACCTACCCCAACTCCTCCCAGATCCACTTCTACCTTCCCTTCACCCATCCTACTTTGTGTTCTCTTTTTTCTCCATCAAGTCCAATTTATGTTGCCCAAATACTCTAGAGTATGGCGCCTGCCCCAGAGTGAGTGTTGGCAACCTATTGGAGGTCACACTTCTAAAGAAAATGACTCTTCCTCTCCTTGAAGCTATCAAATGCCAATATTTCTTTACATAGGAGTGAAACTTTGTGTCCACCTCCCCCACTCCATGCTAGAATTTTGTCTGGATTGAGCTTGAGCAGGTCTTGTGAATGTGATCACAATTGCCATGAGTTTATATGTGCGGCCGCCCCGCTATCTGAAAAGCACTGTGGCCTTGCTGTCGTCTACTACCTCTGACTTTTACAACCTTTTCACTCCCTCTTCCTCAAGGATCCTGAGATTTGAAGGAAGGGATGTGATACAGATGCTGAACACTAAATGAGTCTCTCATTCTCTGCTTGTTGAATAGTGTGTCTCTGTGACAACTGCCTTCTGCTGCAAGAGGCTTTTCCAGTGTGTGTTGAGAGATGTACTAATCTATAGCTATAACAGTAATTCACTAGGAGTCATTTTAATAATATGTCATTTAGTAGAAGATCAGTAGCAGGTTCTCCCCTATGACCTATCTAGCCACAGGTTCTTGAACAGTAACAGGTATGGGTCCATCTTGTAAAGAAGAACTTAAATCCAATCATAAAGTTGTTTGTTATTCACATAACATGCATGCTACTATTGCACTAGTGGGTGTATCTCGCCAGGCCAGTTGTAATTGTAGCTTGCAGAGTACAAAGTTGGTTAAGATTTATGATTACGTTTCTTCCCTGGTACTGTGCATACCACCTTCCAGAACTGTAAGAGCCAGCCAGTAGGAATAGAACTTCCAGGTCAATACCTGCTTGATTTCTCCATGTTTTATGATTCAAGTATGTATTGCCTTCATAAATAGGGACTTACTGTCAAGTTCTGGAAGGTAACCACAAGTAATAGAAATATCCTATTAATTTGGAGACTTTATGGGATCCCACTGGCCAACAACTCAAAGAGAATTAATTCACTTCTGGTCCTCGGATTTTTATTTGCTAGGATGAAGTATTTACTTAACATGTCATTCCCCATTATCTTTAGAGAGCTTCTAGAGTAGATTTCCATGTTTTTTTTCAAAATTCCTTTAATGTTAGTAATCCCTCCCCGTGTCTCCTCCTGTTCCCTACCTACCCATCCCTCACCCCATTTAATTCATCCTGTTTCATAATTCACATTTCCCCTTTATATCACTGTATTCTATCTCCCTTTCCTTGAAATAGCTTACCATCCCCCATAGATCATTACTAGTTTCCTAACTTCTAGGAATATTCAAATGAAACACGCATCTCTAAGGATTCAAAGCTAACATTCACATGTAAGAGAAAACATGCTATGTTTGTCTTTCTGGGTCTTGGTTCCTTCACTTAGGATGATTGTTTCCAGTTCCCCCCATTTACTTGGAATTTCATTTTTCTTAAAAGCTGAATAATATTCCATTGTGCGAATGTACCACAATTTTATTATCTATTCATCAGTTAATGGACACCAAGGCTGTTTCTACTTCCTGGCTATTGTAAATAGAGCAACAGTGAACATGGATGAACAAGTATTTCTCTTATAGGATATAGAGTCCTTGGGGGTCTATGCCCCAAAGGGGAATAGCTGGATCTTCTGGTAGATCTGGTTCTATGTTTTTGAGGAACCTTCACACTGATTCCCATAGAGGCTACATCAATTTGCAGTCCCACCAGCAGTGGATAAATGTTCCCTCTTCTCTACATCCACACCAGTGTTTGTTTTGATTTATTACTTTGATCTTAGTTATTCTGACTGGAGTAAGATGAAATCATAAAGCATTTTTAATGTGTATTTCCCTGATGGAAAAGGTCTTAAAAGTCTTCCTCTTTCATTTGTATTTTATCTTTAGAAAACTCTCTGTTTAGTTCCATGCTCCATTTATGTACATTAGGTTGGTTGTTTAGTTGATGTTCAGGTTTTTAGTTGTTTTTGTTTGTTTGTTTGTTTGTTTGTTTTGTTTTGTTTTGTTTTGTTTTGGTCTTTTTGAGACAGGGTCTCCTTGTAGCCCCAGCTGTCCTGGATTCACCATGGAGACCAAGCTGGCCTTGAACTCAGAGATCCGCCTGCCTGTGCCTCCCAAGTGCTGGGATTAAAGGTGTGCACCACCACACTTGGCCTGGGGTTTTAGTTTTTGTGCAAGGTTTTCATGCATTAGAGCTATTAATCCTGTGGTAGACACATAACTGGTAAAGATTTTTTTTTTCCATTCTGTAGGCTGCCTCTGTAACTACATAACCTTTTTCTATTTCACAGTGTCCTATAAGTCAGTTGTTGGTCTTAATGCCTGTGTTATTGGGATTGTGTTCAAAAGCCCTTTCCTGTGCCCATAAATTCAGGATATTCCCTATTTTCTCCTCTGTCTGATTAAGGGTATCAAGTCTTATGTTGAGGTCCTTGATCCATTTGGAGTTGAGTTTGTACAGCATAAGGGATATAGATCTAGTTTCAATTTTCTATATATGCAATTATCCATTTTGACCAGCACCATTTGTTGAAGATGTTTTTAATTCAGCATGTGCTTTTGGCTTCTTTATCAAAATAAGATGGCCATAGGTACATAGACTTTATCCAAATCCTCAGTTCTATTTAATTGATCAGTGTGTCTATTTTTCTGCCAGTACCATGCTGTTTTTATTATAGTATAACTTAAAACCAGGGTTGGTGAAACCTCTACCTTTTATTGTTTAAGATTATTTTGACTACACAGGTTTGTGTATGTGTTTCTATATTAAATTTAAGATCATTTCTTCAATTTCTATGAAGAATTGCACTGTAATTTTAATGAGGATTACATCGAACCTGAAGGTTGCTTTTGATAGGATGATTATTTTCACAGTATTGATCCTAGTGATCCATGAGCATGAGAGGTCTTGCTATCTTCTGGTATGCTTTTCAATTTCTTTCTTCAATGTCTTAAAGTTTTTATTAAACAAGTCTTTCACTTCCTTCATTACATTTATTCCAAGATATTTTTGAGGGCATTATGAATGGGATTGCTTCTCTGATTTCTTTGAGTATGTTTATCATTTGTACATAGGAAGCCTACTTATTTTTTGTGTGTTTACTTTGCTGAATGTGTTTATCAGCTCTAGTTTTCTGGTGGAGTCTTTAGGATTTTTTATGTGTAGAATCATATCACCTGTAAATAAGGATACTTTGACTTTCCCTTCCTACTAGCATCTCCTTTGCCTCCTTCACTTGTCTTATTGCTGTAGCTAAGACTTCAAGTGCTGTATCAGACAGGAATGGAAATGTGGACATGCTTGCCTCATTTCCTATTTTAGTGGAAATGTGTTGTTTTTCTCTGTTTGGTAGGATGTTGGCTGCGAGTTTGTTGTATTTTGTCTTTATTATGTTGTGATATGTCTCATATATCCCTAGGTTTCCCAGGACTTTTAACATGAAGTGATGTTAGATTTGTCAAAGACTTTTTCTGTACCTAATGTACAGATCATGTGGTTTATCCTTGAGTCTGCTTATGTGGTGGATTATGTTTACTGATTTACATATGGTGAACCATCCCTACATCTCTAGGATCAAGCAGACTTGATCATAGTGAATAATCATTTTGATGTGCTCTTTCTTGCACTTGGTTTGAAAGTATTGTGAATTTTTTGCATCTATGTTCATCAGAGAGATTGGCCTATATTTTTTATATTTTTTGTATTAGGCCTTTGTCTGGTTTCAGTATCAGGGTAATACTGGCTTTATAAAAAGAGTTTAGAAGTGTTCCTTCCTTTTCTATTTTATGGAATAATTTGAGGCAATATTGGTGTTAGTTCTTCTTTGAAGGTCTGGTAGAATTCTGTGCAGTACCCATCTGGTCCTGGGCTTTTTTTAGTTGGGGTATTTTTAATTAATGCTTCTATCTCATTGGTTGTTATAGTTCTAAATTATGTACTTCACCTTAATTTGATTTTAGTAGGTCATATATATCTAGAAATTCATCTGTTTCTTTTAGATTTTCCAATTTAGCGGATTATAGGTTTTCAAATTTTGTCCTTAAGATTCTCTGAATTTCCTCAATATCTGTTGATATGTTTGCTTTTTATCTCCGATTCTATTAATTTGAGTTGTCTCTTTCTTTTGGCTAATTTGGCTAAGGGTTCGTCAATCTTGTTCATCTTTTCAAGGAACCAACTTGTTTCATTGATTTTTTTTCTCCATTTCTGTTTTATTAATTTCAGCATGGTGTCGTCTCCTCCATTTATTCTTTCTGTGTGTTGTTTGTTCTTGTTATTCCAAAGTCTTCAGGTCCATCATCAAGTTTTTATTAGTGAGAGGTCCTAGTTTTCTGATGTAGGCACTTAGTGCTAGAAACTCGTCTTAAGAGTGCTATTATTATGTCCCATAGATTTGGATATATTGTGTTTTCACTTTCATTCAATTCTAGAAATTTTTAGATTTTATTTTCAATTTTTCCCTTGACCTGATTTTTATTTCATGGTGTGCTATTTAATTTCTATGCATTTGTTCTGTGTACTTTCTGTAGTTTCTGTTTTTGTTGCTATCCGACTTTATTCCTTTGTGGTCAGATAGAATGCAGGACATTATTTTGATGTTCCAAAATTGGTTGAGATGTGCTTTGTGTCCTAACATGTGGTCAGTTTTGGAGACAGTTCCACGGGCTGCTGAGAGAAATTGTATTCTCTAGTGTTTGAGTGGAATGTATTGTAGATGTCTATAATTGCCACTTGGTTTATGATGTCATTTAACTCCAGGGTTTCTCTGTTTAGCTTTTATCTGGATGACCTACCTATTGGTGAGAGCTGGGTACTGAAGTCACCCACTATCACTGTGTTGGGGTCAATTTTTGGTTTTAGACCAAATAATGCTTCTTTTATGAACTTGAGTGTTCCTGTCTTTGATGCACAAATGTTTAAAATTGTAATACCTCTTCAGTGGATTTTTCCCTTTAATGAGTATTAAGTGTCTTATCTGACTAGTTATGGTTTGAAACATTTTTGTCATATATTAGAATCGCTACACCTGCTTGCTTCTTGGTTGCATTTACTTGAAATATCTTTTTCCATCCTTTTACCCTAAGGTAGGGTCTATCTTTGATGATGAAATATGTTCCTTGGATAGAGGCAGCAAAGAGAGAAAGCCTGTTTTCTAATCCAATCTGTAGTCTGTGCTTTTTTCATTGGGGGAATTGAGAGTCTTAATATTGAGAGTTGTTATTGACTAATGTTTATTAATTCTTATGATATTACTGTGGTGGTGGCATTTTCTTAGACCTCTTTTGGTTAACTGTTCTAGAATTGTTTATTTATTTCTTGCACCCTCTTGGGTGTGTTTAATTTTCCCCTCAGATGGAGGTATTTCCTCTAATACCCTTTATAGAGTTGATTTAATGGACACAAATTCCTTAAATTTGCTTTTAATCATGGAAAGTTTTCTTTCTCCTTCAATTACGACTGATCATTTTGGTGGCTATAGTAGTCTGGGATGGAAAATGTGTTGTTCTATGGTTTGTAGGATTTGGATCCACGCCCTTCTGGTTTTCATGGTCTCCGCTGAAAGGTCAGCTGTTCTTCTAAAGAGTCTGCCTTTTATAGGACTTGATATTTCAGCTTTCAATATCTCTGTTCTGTTCATTTACTGCTCTAATGTGGGGCGTTTCTCTTCTGGTTCTATTTGCTGCTCTGGATGCCTCTGGTACCTTGGCAGGTATCTCTTTCCTTATATTTGTTTTCGTCTAGGATTTTATTTAAAATATTATCTGTGCCTTTGACCTAGGTTTCTTCTCCTTCTTCTATATCTCTGATACATAGATTTTTGTCTTTTTTTCCATGTCCCATAGGTCCTGTATGTCCCTTCCTGGGTTATTTCAGATTTAACATTTCCTATGACTGAATGCTCCATTTCCCTGACCTTGTCTTTGAGACCTGATATTCTCTCTTCCACTTGATCCAATCTGCTGATGAGACTTTCCTCTGAGCTTTTTAGAAAATATTTTATTAATTTTTTTATTTTATGTGTATTGAGTATATTGCCGGCATGTATATAAGTGTATCCATATCATGCAATGCCACAGAGGTCAGAAGAGAGCATTGGA
This sequence comes from Nannospalax galili, assembly GCF_000622305.1. NCBI lineage: Eukaryota > Metazoa > Chordata > Mammalia > Rodentia > Spalacidae > Nannospalax > Nannospalax galili. Next base: position 1,577,195 of record NW_008349529.1, read on the forward strand.
TTCCCCTGGAACTGGAGTTACAGATGTTTTTAGCCACCATGTGGGTGCTGGGAATCAAACCCAGGTCCTCTGCAAGAACATCCAGTGTTCTTAACCACTGAGCCATCTCTCTAGCCCTGCCTCTGACCTTTTGGGTTGACTTTCTGAGTTCTTCCTTTCAAGTTTTATTTCAGTTTGACTTTTCTTCAGAGATTCTTTTTATTAAATTCTAATTTAATGTCTACAATTGTTTTACTTATTTCATTGAACTATTTTTAAGTTCATATTTTCATATTTTTAAAATATTTTATTTATTATTTTTATTTTATGTGTATGAGTGTATTACCTGCATGTATGTAAGTGCACCCATGTCATGCAATGCCCTCTGAGGTCAGAAGAGGGTGTCAGATCCCCTGGAACTGGAGTTAGGGAAGGTGGTTAGCCTCCACGTGGGTGCTGGGAATTGAACCCAGGTCCTCTGCAAGAGCAGTCAGTGCTCTTCACTACTGAGCCATCTCTCCAGCCCTAGTTTTCTGCTTTTTTGAGAATTGCATTGAGTATAAGAGAATTACATTGCCATTCTAATTTGAAGTTGGATAAAGGACATCTGTGTATTCTTTGTACTGTCTTTGTAAGGGAACATAGATTCATTAAGGAAAAGCAAGAAGTCCCAAGAGTGAAAGGAGCTCCAAGAAATAAACCCTCCTTGTACGAGTCTCACAAATTTTTGTTAGTCTGAAATTAAAATAAAAAGTTAATAAAAATTATTGAAGAGAAAAGGCAATTCAAAAGGTTTCCAGCTAGTCACAAATTTTTATTTATTTATTTATTTGTTTGTTTGTTTGTTTGTTTATTTGTTAAGTTTTGCTTTGTTTGGGGGATTTTGGAGGGAGTTGTTGTGGTTGTTTTCTTTTTGCTGTTGTTGTTGGGACAGGGTCTCCCTGTACCCACAGCTGGCTTAGAACTCATCATGTAGACCTGGCTAGCCTCAATCTCACAGAGATCTGCCTGCCTCTGCATCTTGAGTACTGCTGGAATTAAGGACATATCCTACCACGCCCAGCTCATTTTTTTTTATTTTAAAAGAACAATTTAATATCTCTCAAGAGAAAAGGATACTGATACTGTCTTCTCAAAATAAAGATCTTAAATATGTTCTGCTTATGAAAAGCTTAAAAATGCATGGAAAAGCTTAATATATAAATTCTTCCCAAGATCAGTATGCTCCCTCTCTGACTCATTGACTTACTTTTCAAATTATTGCTCATATTTTCAGAAGATCTGATACAGGTGATGATACAATATTTTAGCAAATTATGTTGGTGATTATTTTATCCCAGTAAATTTTTAGCATCTTGCAGTTTAGTTTTCTATGTTCTATATTTTTCCTAGACAACCAATTTCAGGGAGCTCTATTTTTGTCCAAGCTACCAGATGTAATTTAACACCAAAGAATACTTGACCTGATGTAACAGGTACTCATGTAATTGTGAAAATCTTCTCTATTTTCAAAAGACAAGTGGGGAAATTAGAGAAAGACAGAGAAATTAGAGAAAGACAGGAAATTAGAGAAAGAACAGGCCTCCCTGTTCTGTCAAGTTTAGGTCAATTCTGTAGACCACAGGCTCTTCGCTTTTCTGTGGTTACCTACCTCCAGTTCCTAGTGTCAAATAAACCCACACACACTTTCAATTGGTTGCTAATTATGATAAATATTGTCTTTGCTTTAATAAGCAAAAGGTCTTACATATTTATTACAGAATCAACCTAGTGCAAGAGAAAAGCAATTCTCCCAGTAAAGCATATCCAGCTGTTCAGAGTGGTGATGTCTTCAGCTTGATAAGATAAGGAGACATGACTCCAATTCAAAATAAGTATATGCAGTGTCTCGTGTTCAAGTCCTTCTAGACTGGGTTCATCTTCAATGTCTCCTTATGGAATTGTACCTGATTTAATTACTAGTCTTCAGCGGATTCATTGGGGAATGGGACAATTTTTCTTTCGTTTCTAGTCCAGTAATTGCTTGATCCTGCAAGTCTTGCTCAAGAAGACCCAGTGAGGAATGGAGTACACACACACACACACACACACACACACACACACACACACACAGGTTCATCTTCAATGTCTCCTTATGACACACACACACACACACACACTCCCGTAACAGAGAGAGAACTGACTTTATTAAATTTTAATAAAATGTTTCACTCCAGACTCCAAAGAAAAATATAGCAACTCACCTGATTTCACCACCAGAGGGCAGAAGACATTAAGAAATAGGGCAAACAAAGGTCACTGGTGTATGAGATTCTCAGATCATGGTTTGAAATCTTAGGTGCTCATTTCAAGGAATAAACCCATTCAGAAGCCACATAAGCTACACACAAATGAGGATAGAAAAAGCTGAGGAGGAAAAACTGGTTTTAAAAATAATAAAATCCTCTCTCATACCCTCAAAATCGCTCACTTTATACATTTATTAATTACATTATTGATTTAAACTTTGAAGGCATTGTCAGTATTAAATTGTAATGATCCACTTTGGGTATTTTCTGAAAAGAATATTGCCTGGCTAAGGTACTCTGATCTGGAAAGGGAAGAAAGAGCTGGTCCGGAATCAATGTGGCCAAGGTCTTGAATCTGATCCCCATATGTATCCCTGAGAGGATCTCTCGAATCAGGACCACAGCTCTCTCCCTAACCAGCACACAGCCATGGTGAGCCCCAGGGATCATGATGGAAGAAAGTGTGCACACAGGCAGGTTCAGCTCTGTCCTGAAACACTGGGTCCAAGTGTATACTCTACTGAAACTGGGCCAGTAGGCTCTCCTCACATGTGAATGGGATTTGTTCTTGGGTTTAGAAATTAGAGTTGCACAATTCAAATGTCTCATGTTCCATTCACCAAGAACCCCTTTTCATTTCTATTTCCTACCCTTCTGAAGCCCCAATCTGTCTTGCCTTTAATAGGGTACATACATAAAATAGATGAGGAATGGTTGGTCTTAATGGTTTAAAACACTGTTTCAATTCTGCTAATAATGTTGCTAACATAGGAGTAGCTTGTCCTGAAAGTGGATCTGCCTGGTTTATCCCAGTCCTCTATGTGAGGTGACACCTTGCTAGATATAATGAGATATAATTGCTTAAAATTCTTTAGAATTCATTTCATGGAAGAAGTGTGCGTCTCATTTGGAATCAATGTTATATTAGTATATTCAGAATACACTTTATCTCCCCAAAAGCTTGAAAAGGACCACAAGTGATGTAACATGGGTACAGCTGGAAAGCCTAGGAATCACACTTCTATGGGTTGCTTCCAAATCTCTCCAAGCAAATACAAGCAACCTGGGACCTGACATAGCCATCCGGACCACTGGGAGTATTCTGAACACAAAGATTAAGCATGGGGAGAATGTCAGTCCTGAGAATGTTGGATTATGCTCTTCTTGTGTGTTCTAGAGAATGGCAATGTTTTGTTACTCTTTAACAAACAGCTCCAGACACAGTTGCGTTCTATCAAAGTTCTCTGCTACGTTAAAATTACTGAAGTCCACTTTATCTAAAATATCTCATTATTTCATTCTCACTTCCTTACCTCCAGCCTTTTTGCCAGTCTTCTATTATAAAATTCTGCTTCCTTCTTTGGAAACGGGCAGTGCTGGACCCCAATTGTATTTTCCTGCTATGTGTAAACCATCTTTTGAATCCTTTTTAAAAAATATTTATTTTTATTACATGTATGAGTGTTTTGTCTGTATGTATGTAAGTGTACCACATGCATGCAAACCTGTGGAGGCCAGAGAGGGTGTGGGATCCCCTGAAACTGGAGCTATAGACAGTTGTTGGCTGCCATGTAGGTGCTGGGACCTGACCCCAGGTCCTCTACAAGAGCAGCCAGTCTCTTAATCACTGAGCCATCTCTCCAGCCCTGAATCTGCCAATCTTGATTGTTCTTATTTGCTGTGATACCTTTGGGAACCAAATTCTTCCTTAATGTAACTGAGCCATTTAAAGAGAAAAACCTGAGCATATTATGTTTGGCCCAGCCAGGACCTACTCAGTGTGGACCCAACAGAGGCTGATCTATTCTTCTACACTAAGTGTTTCACTAACCCATGTGAACTCCCTTTCCTGAACTCAGGTTAGAGGCATTTCTTCCTTTTCCAAACCAGATTTTCTTGTTCCAGTACTCACAGAATCATATTATTTGGGGAAATATATGTGGCTGTGTTAGGTTAGATGTACCAACATTTTATACAGCACTCATGAGGAAGCTGAGGTATCCTGGGAAGAGCTGGGCCCTAGGAATCTAGATCACACCCCCAAGCCCGGACAGGCTTGGGTATGTCTCTCGAGTTGCATGAGTGAAAACATAAAAGACTGCTTCAAATATACAAAGAAATAAATACAGTCTCAGCTTTCCATAATAGAGCTACACCCACCTCAGTAGGTAAGGGGCAGGGTGTGTTTCAGTGCTTGCCGGTACCAGGTATTAAAGTGCTTCTCTTTTAACTGGAATCTTCTGTGATGCACTCGCTATGGGATCAGTGCCGATTCTTTGCTGCTTCCCCTCTCTTTCCACACTCTTTCAAAATAGTATGGAACTGGGGCTGTCCTCGTCACACGGCAGGCAAGGACAGGATGCGTCTGGCGCGTCTCAATGCTCAGGGCATGATCTGGTCTCCTCCGACTTCCTGTATTTCCAAGTCTACCTGGGTTTTTGGAATAATTTCATGGCATGCACTCTGGTCCTGACCATTTGCCTCTGTATGTGTTTTCCCATACTGCATCCTCTTTGTGCATAGTCAGACCCCCACCAATTGTCTGGTATCACCCAATGTAGCACAAAAATCCCAGGATTTTCTAGAAGTCCTGGGAATCTAACTTCTGCCTCACCAACTCATCTGCCTGATCATCTGCCAAGGCCACCATTACACCATTACCTCACATGGTGACAAAAGCCTTCCAAAACATCCTTTGCCTCCCAGGGTTCCAAACAATGACAGTCAAGAACTGGACTCTTCCATGCACTCTTCTGAGAACATGTACTGGAAACCTGCTTCCCGGTTCTCTTTCCATCTCCGTTAGTCAACTGACATGAAAACATAAACATGTGTTTCTTTTTAAGAGGTTTTCTTCCCTATGAACTAAGGGGTTGAATTCATTCTTAAGAAACTGAGCAACAAATCATTTCTTCACATCTATTTCTTTCATATTTTTAAAATTTGTTTGTTTTATGTGTATGAGTGTTTTGCCTGCATGTACGTAAGTGCTATGCAAAGCCCGCAGAGGCCTGAAGAAGACACTGGATCTCCTGGAACTGAAGTTATGGTTGGTTGTTAGCTTCTGTGTGGGTCCCAGGAATTGAATCCGAGTTCTCTGGAAGAGCAGTCGCCCTCTTAACCGTTGATCCATCTCTCCAGCCCCTACATCTATTTCTTTAATTTTTTTATTGTATATGTATGAGTGTTTTGCCTGCATGTATGGAAATGCACCATGTTCCCCCAATACCCACAGAGACCAGAAGAAGGTGTCATATCCTCTGGAATGGAAGTTAATGGACAGTTGTTAACCACCATGTGGATTCTGGCCACTGAACCTGGGTCCTCCGCAACTGCAGTAAATCTTCTTAACCATTAACTGAACCATCTCTCCAGCCCTAGTTCACATCGATTTCTATACTGTCGGTCTCAATCTTTGTGTGTGTGTGTGTGTGTGTGTGTGTGCGTGTGTGTGAATATGTGCGCATGTGTCTGGAGACCATAGGACACACTTGGTGTCATTCCTCAGGAGCCATCCACCTTGGTTTTGTTGTTGCTTTAAAAAGTTCTCTCACTGGCCTACAGTTTGCTTAGTAGGCTAAGCTGACTGACAGAAGAGCCCCAGGGAGATCCCTTTCTCTGTCTCCTCAATGTTGAGATTATAAACACATGCTACCACACCTGGCTTTTATTATGTGGGTTATGGAGCTTGAGCTCAGGCTCTTGTGCTATAAGCACTTTAGTAACTGAGCTGCTCCCCAGTCCCTCAGTCTCAGTCTTTCTGATTCTTGGTTCACATCTTCTTTTTCAGAATGCCCTTTATTTACCTATCTCACAGGTAGAATAAATTATTATCTATTCTTTATAACAGCACATAAAGTTATCAGAAGAGTCAGAAGATTATGTCAATACCCAGTTTTAAACTTAATCAAAAATAAGTACATCTATCTTTTGTATTACGGTGACTTTTGTAAACTGTATTGTTTGTTGTTGTTGTTTTGTATATAAATTCTGGCCTTGTAACATCCTGAACTTATTTAGGAATAATTATTTTTAATTTTTAAATTGTTCCAAGTTGAACAAAGTTTGCTCTGTTATCCTTTCCATGTTATTCCCAGATGTTTTTAAAAACATTCATGTATTTTGGAAAGAATAAAACATCCATTAGTCTTCAAGGAATTTCTTAAACTAGAGAAACAGAATAGAGAACTGAGTTTACGGCTAAGCCCCATTAAGCAATGTGAATGAATTTATTGTTTACTTCTTTAGAAAGAAAATAAATAGAATTCATACTGAAATTTTTCACTTAACCATAAGATTATAGATCCATTTTATTCTAAAGTTTTATTTTTCTATAACACACTTAAATCCAGAATGATCCAATCTGTTCAGAAGGTGCTCAGACCCAGAGTGTCCTCCACCCTTCCCTGCACCTGGACCTGAACTCCGAATCTTCCCTTAACAGCCTCTTCTCTCTCTCTTTTGGCTTGGAAATTAGAGAAAGTTTCATGAAAGGAATGACTCATAGACCAAGTTTAGAAGAACCAGGGAACTTCCCCTGAGGCTGGTGTGGGGATGAAGGGCAAATTATAAACATGGACAAAATCAAGCATGTGTGTGGCACATCAAGTAGAGTGACACAGTGGCCAGAGATAGGGGCCAAGGTGGGGGGGCACACTTGAAAGATCTTGAGTTTTCACCCCCTGGTGTTTGAATTTTACAGAACGGGTGACTATAACAGGTTGAAAGCAACTGGGTAGTTATAAGAAATGAGAGAAAACTGGTAAGAGAGTATTTTTACAAAGTAATTCCAAAGAATTGATTTATTTATGTCATCAATTTTCCTTCAGTGCAAACAGAGTCCTAGAGAAAAGTTATGGAAGGAAATTTTAATGTATAAAACTTCTTTTAACAAAACCCTGAAGGGATGGAGAGATGACTCAGCAGTTGAGAACAAGTACTGCTCACTCATGTTGGGCAGCTCATGACTGGCCTATTACCCCAGCTTCAGAGACCTGACACTTCTGTCCTCTAAGGGCACCTGCACTTACATGCACATACTCACACAGAAACACACAAACACAGATTTTTTTTTAATTGTTAGTTATTTTTATGTGTTTAAGTGTATTGCCTTCATGTGTATAAGTGCACCCATGCTGTGCACTGCCCTCAGAGGTCAGAAATGAGCATTGGATTCCCTTGGAACTGGCAGTCGTTACAGGTGGTCATTAGCCATCATGTGGGTGCTGGGAATTGAACCCGGGTCCTCTGCAAGAGCAGCTAGTGCTCCACTGAGCCATCTCCCAAGCCCCCACAAACACGTAATTTAAAATAAGATAAATCTTTTAAAACCCTGATGTTTTTGTAAACTGAGACTGATGAGTCAGGTCCTAGTAGAAACACCATTTCAATGTCTAAATGTGGACATTTTCACCGACGGGCAAATACATGCTCGTGTCACTGCCTTGGCAAACGTCAAAGATGTCCTCTGTCCTTGCTGTTATATCAATAGTTAGAGTAAGTTATAGGGCAAGAGTGAAGAGATTATACAGTTGCAATTAAGGTACCAAACTAGTTGAAAAGTCATCAACAGGAAGATTTTTCTTTGTGGAGCTGATTTAATCAATTGGAAACTTTTTTTAGGAGAGTTTCTTAGACTTCATTGAGATCAGGAAGAGAGTCCCCTTCTGACATTGAAGAAGCAATCTGCCATTGGTTCTATGCATACAAGCAGATGAATTGTTCTTTTTGTTATGAGTTTGGAAGAGAGCCTGAAACTTAGAGACCTTAGCAGTGGGTGAGCCCTTGACAAAAGCTTTCTGAGATCCTGAACAGAAGACTCAGTTAAGCTATGCCTGGGTTCTTGATCACAGGATCTGAGATCATAAGAGTATGTTGTTTTACATTCTTAAATTTGTGCTGATTTTTCGATAAGGCAGTAGGAAACTAATATTCCATTAGAATGAGAAAGAAAATCATGTGTAATAAGTATTCACCAATACAAACAGTGTAATGGTTAAAGGCACAGGGCCTAAAACCAGGTTGTATGGGTTCATGTACCAGTCCCATCATCTACTTGCTGTGTGACCTTGCATGTCCCACATGCTTCCATGCCTCAATTTCCACATCATGAAATGAATAAAACATAGGACTTAATTCATAGGATTATCTTGAAATGAATGGACTTAACTCCTGCAAAGTCAGTTGAAAGAAAACTGAGACAAACACTCGAAGCATTTAATGAAAAGATCATCAGTGTGTTGCCTTTCAATACTCAAGTTCAGTCAGACAAATATAAACAATAAAATGATATAATAAATACAATTTCAGTTTTTAAATTGCAAAAATAGCAAGAGGAGGCCTGCTCGTATTTGAAGATCTTCTAGTCCCCCCGCTATGGTTTGGATATGGTTTGAGTGTGACCCCCAAAGTTCTTGCACTTGTTCTGCACTGTGGTGGTGCTGAGGTGGCAAAACTTTTACCGAGTGAGGCCTGGTGAAAGATAACCGGGGCTACATGAGGATTCGTGTTTTTTTCTCAAGGTAGGTCTCAAGAGAACAAGCTATGATCAGCAAAACGGCCACCTCCTCTATCTCTCTGACTCCCTGTCTTACCATGAGATCTCTCTTGCACATGCTCCTGACCACTGTGGTACCATTTGCCATTGGCTCTCACTAGAGCCAAACAGATGCTGCTGGTGCCACACACATGAACCTCCAGAACTATGACCTAAGTAAACCTTTCTGTATAAAATACCTGAGACTGGGATGCAGCCCAGCAGCAGGGTGTGTGCTTAGCCTACACAAGGCTCTGGTTTTGATCCCCAGCACTGCTGAAAAGAAAAAACAAAACAAACAAAAACCACCTCTTTATAAACTATCAAGCATCATCTCTGTTTGCTTGTTTGTTTTTGGTCTTTTTGAGATGGTCTCCCTATAGCCTCAGCAGGCCTGGAACTCACCATGTAGACCAGGCTGGCCTTGATCCCACAGAGATCTGCCTGCCTCTGCCTCCAGAGTGCTGGGATTAAAGCATGTGCACCACAATGCCCAGTATCTCATATTTTTTATAGCAATATAAAATGAACTGAACTGACATTCCTTATCCCCCAAGATTAAAGAATCAATTAGAGTTCCAGAGTCATCACTAAACCACTCATGAACAACTGCTAACATACCATACTGTAATTGTATATTATTTCCCAATTGTGGAATGAAAAATTTTCATAAAGTAAAATAGATAGATGATAGATAGATGATGATGAAGATAGATAGATGATAGATAGATAGATAGATAGATGATGATAGATAGATGATAGATAGATAGATAGATAGATGATAGATAGATGATGATGAAGATAGATAGATGATAGATAGATAGATAGATAGATAGATGATAGATAGATGATAGATCGAACGAATTTTGGCTTCTGATGATGAATGAAAAGATATATCCAAAATGGAAACCAAGTGTGGTGGTACATGCCTTAATCCCAGCACTCAGGAGGCAGAGGCAGGTAGATCTCTGTGAGACAGAGGCCAGCCTGGTCTACATAGTGAACTGAGGTTACAGGGAGACACTGTCTCAAAAAAACAAAAATAACATGTCAAATGGATTAATTTTTCAAAAAAGTGAAGCATTTTCTGAATCAATGAAAACTGTTGAACTGTAACTTTCCTTAATTCAGATAAATTGAAATAAAAAAATCATTTTCCTGAGATGAATAGCTAGAAAGGTTTAGGCAGATGTTTTAGTTTGCTTTCTGTTGCTGTGAGAAACACCATGACCAAAAGCAACTTGGGGAGGAAAGGGTTATCCTTTCCAATTACAGCCCATCATCAAAGAAAGTCAAGGCAGGAGGTAGAAACTGAAGCAGAGACCACAGAGGAACACTGCTTCCTGGCTTGCTCCCCTGGCTTGTGCTCAGCCTACTTTCTTGTACAACTCAGGACCACCTGTCCAGGGATGGTACCACCTACAGTGGGCAGGGCCCTTCTGCATCAATTACCAATTAGGAAAATGTCTCACAGACATGGCCACAGGCCAATCAGATGGCAACTATTGCAAAGAACCTCCTCCAAACAAGACAGACACCATCTTCCTGAGTTTAGCTGTGTTCATCATAGCTGGGCTCGTTGACTGCTGACCATCTTTCTTTGACAGAGGGGTGGAAGAGGATCATGAGACCTTCACCAGAGCATCTGCCCACACCTCCCAACCTGTGGTGAGCACGTGGCCTAGGAAAGGGCTAGAATATGTAGACTGGGGGAGACTAAGAAAGGGGCATCCATTTATGCAGCTTTAGGGACGCCATCATCCATACTTGATTGGTGGGTAAAGACTTTGTTACAGCCTTAGAGGGGAACATCTACTCTCCTTGTAAGTAATCCCTCACCCATTGCTCTGTAAGTAAGCCAAATTAACTCATCAGTTCACCACAGTGAACTTTGGTGGAATTGTACCTCAGTTTGTCATTGGGACCTTGGGAGGAAGGGGTGGACATTGTTTACCTCTCCCTGGGGAAGAAGTTTTAACAACAGGAAATTCCTCAACTGAAGGCTCCTCATTTCAAGAATCTCTAGTTTGTGTCAAGCTGACAAAAACCAACCAGCATAGTGGGTAAAGAGAAAAGTCAGTGGTTCATGAAGTGTACTATTGCTAAAAACAAAATACAGTCAGAATTACACGGGAGAACTTTTAAATTAGCTTTTATCCTAGAGATTCCAACCTAGAGGTCTATAGTACAGGCCAGGAAACTGTTTTTTAAAAGCTCTGTGTAAGTGGGCTGGAGGGATGGCTCAGTCAGTCAAGTCTTGTTGTACAAGCACGAGAACCTGTATTCCAGTCTCCAGCACTCTGTAAAACACTGGGTGCAGCATCAGTCTGTATAAACCCAGCACTAGGGAGGCAGACTCAGGAGGATCCCTGGAGCTTACTGGCCAGCTACCCTAACTACATTGGAAAGCTCCAGGTCCAGAGCTTGTCTCAAAAATAAGGTGGAGTGTGATTGAGCAAGACACCCAATATACACCTCTGGCCTACACACATGTAGGTGAATGCCTGCATGTACATATGCACACACCTACATGAATATATAAATATAACACACACATACACACACACAAACACACACGTACTAAAAAAGAAGCTCTGCATTAAGATTACTGAAAGTAAGTTATAACTACGAACAAACTCTTAAGTGTTAGTAGATTAGCATAATGCAAATTAAGGCCTTGTTTATAAAATGGCTCTTACTGGGGTTGAACAGAAAGCCCTACTTCATACAGAGGTTCTGTAACCCAGACTCTTTCCACCTGTGGCTCTCTCAGGCCCTAGGGCTTCATTGTTTGCTTACATCTGCTGGATAAAAGGGAAATAGCATGGAAGAGCACCTGCAGAAAAAGGCGATTAGCAAGACTGAAAGCAGGGTGAATTTTCCCTTTGCTTTCACTCCATTACGCAGAACCCAGTCACACCTTTCTACAAAGGAGAGGCAGCATTCTTTGCCATAAGCAGACAAAGTGATTTCGACATCCCACTGTGCATAGTTTAAAGTTGGCAGTTGAAAACATGACTTCTGAATCCAAGTGATCTAGGTTCACACTTGGCCACTCACAGCTGTGTGGTCATAGGTGACTTGTTTCCCCTCTCATTGCCTTGGTTTCCTGCTTTCTCTCCTTTTCAGAAAGGCTTTTAAAATGTCCTACACCTTGAGAATCATGTGAAATGATGTGTTTAAAATCACTTAACCAATGGCAGGAAATATTTTACTTTAACTGTGATGTTGATTTGGGAAGCAAAACAGTCTTTCATTTCAGCTAAGCACTCAGTTGTATCAACGCTAGAATGGACATTTTAACTGAGATTGATTAGACAGGGGAGGTTGTAGAAGGCAGGATCTTAACATAATCATTGATTTCATGCTGTCATTAAAGTTCCTGGGCAGGAGGCAGCTCTCTTCATGAGATCACTAGGAGATCTGGTCCTTTATGTCTGGGGGCTTCCCTGTGTCCTAGGATTTTCATATCCTCATTTAGTATGTAGAGATATCCTTCCAAAACAATACATGCTGGGGTCTGAACTAAGAGTTTGATCTACTAGCAGTAAGATGTTTAAAGCTCACAGAAAGAAAAATTATTGCAATTTAGAAATAAAGTGAAAATAACTTTCAAATGTTAAGAAACTGAAAATGTTGGTAGTATGGCTCTCAAGCTGATGTTTACAATGGTTTATGGTTATCAAAATTTCCATGCAAAGCATTAAAGCTTCTTTTAGATTTAAGCTTTGCTGCAGACAAGTATGAACCACTACACTGAAGGAATCCCATGAACACTGGGAAATGGGACTTGAGCTGGGGTTTGCAAATGGCACCACAGCTGATGAGCTAAAGGCTAGAGCATTTGCAGAGTGATTATAACTCCACGCTGTCTAAACTATGCAGTTACCTAGCAGAAGCAGAGAGGTCCCTGGCCCAGCATTTCTCAAAGCTCAGCAATAGACAGGCTTCTTTCAAAGACAAATGGTGTTCACTAAGTCACAAAAATATATCCATGGCTCCCTAGTCTTCAAATTACATTAAGGAATAGGACCATATTTAAAATAACTCAGAACACATCTCCGCAGGCCTGATCTTGGCTTCTCCACTTTTCTCCAGCTCTCCCAACTTCAAGTCCACATCATTCTTGCCACACTCAAACATGCTTCCCCTTTGCCACGATCACACATTTTGTGCTGTCCTCCCCAGTGAGTATCACAGAACAGGTCCTTTCCATCTGGATTCCAGGAGTCTACCCAACCTCTTAGGCCTTGTTCCGGGATGATGAGCACTTACTGGCCTGCTAAACGGATCAGAGCCTAGCACACCAGGAGCTTAATTCACACAGTGGCAGTCACCACTCTCCCTGTCCATTCCCCTCTTCCGAGGACTTGCCCTGGCTGCCACTTAAGAGTGAGAAGGACATTTGGAGTTCCTCCACATGACTCATAGTGTTGCTTTACTTACTACTCGGGCACCCTGGGAACTCTCTTCAGTGTTCCAGCTCTCCTTTCCTCCTTTGCCAAACAAGACAATTTCCTAGGCTCATTTAATAGCCAATGTTTAATTCCTCGTTATCACCATGCTTTATTTAATTCTTTGCTATGAACTGGGTTTTCTGCTATAGAGATGTGCTACCTTATTTAATCTCCACAACATTCCTATTAATAATGTTTTAGGTGATAAGCTAGTAAATAATTGCTAAAAGCCTCAAGTAGACCTTTAGTGGTTTCCAGGGGATTGAACCTCAGATGGTTTTCTTGCTTCCTAGAGCACAGAGAGAACAGACCTGCCACAGAGCACATGTAGAATAAACATCCAAATCCCACACTGCTCGGGTCAGCATCATTTCTGTGCTAAATCTGCTACACCAGCTCACTTTACACAAAGTCAGTACTGTAAACTTTATTTTTTGTAAACTTAAATTTGACCTAGTTTATTCTAACTGTGGGTTGCGGTTCAGTTAGTCAACTATCGATTGCTAAGAACTTAGCTTTTAACAACCACTATAAATGCAGTCTTTCTTTTGTGGTCTCTCTCAGAAAATAATGTTGCTATTTCTCACTCACATATACTCTTCCGAGTAATCTAGAAATGCAAAAGAAGATACATTCTACAGACAGCATGTTGCAAAGGGCAACTGCATTTAAAGGGGAATCCTGGAATGAATCTTGAGATGATGTGCTATCTCATTCAAATCCCAAATGTCACCCTTATGTTTATTCTCAGCAGAAGTGTTGGAGCCTTGATTTTACTCAACCATAACCTGTATTGTTTGCTTTCCACTTAATGGACAAACCCAAATGGAGAGGAAAGCAGAGTAATCCTCTGAGGGCACCGGTCGAGAGGACAGGTGGGCCATAACACATTGACACCCAGACACGCTGGTGATGGTTCCTTCTTTGCTAGTACCATAGAACCAAAGTGAGAGGTTCAAGAATGACCCTGATTGACATTGCTGGGTCCTCACGAAGGAAAAATCTCTCTTTTAAGAACTAAGACCCATCACTGCTTAGCCCACCACACTTTTGATTGATGGTAGGCATAACCAATAGAGAAAGATCAGAGAGAACAGAGGATCGTACAACAGATTCCCAAGTAAGAGTGAGCTTGCCTTCTGGTTCCCTATTTGGGTTTCATAAGCCTCCCTCAGCTGCTCTGGAATGTCAAAAAAAGCAATTGCTTAGGGCTTGGATAGATTTGATGCTTCTTCATGCAGGGGTTAAATCCATCATCCCAAGAAACAAAAACCAGCTTCTGGCCCTCAGCAGTACAGTGTGGGAACCTAGGCCATCCACCCTGACAATTCTTTTCTGCCTCCCTTATCCAGAGTCAATAGATTGCGATTTTGGGGTTTTTTTCTTTCTTTCACTTCAACTGGTTTTACTCTTCATGTCAACTATCTAAGTTGCTTTAACTAAAGACCAAATAATTTTTATTTTTTTAAATATTTTTGTTTATTATTTTTGTTTTATGTGTATGAATGTATTGCCTGCTGGGGAGGTCAGAAGAGGGCTTCAGATTCCCCTGGAACTGGAGTTAAGGACGGTTCGTAGCTGCCATGTGGGTGCTGGGAACCGAACCCGGGTCCTCTGCAAGAGCAGTCAGTGCTCTTAACCACTGAGCCATCTCTCCAGCCCCCAAATAATTTTTAAATATAAATTTTATCGTCACACAATCCTCACACATAGTGATGGGTTTCATAAAACATTTTCATACGATCTCTGATGTCGTTTGAGCATACCTACCCCACCCCTTCTTTGTTCTCCCCTCCCAGCTCCCACTACTTCCATCTACACGGTGAGGACTAAGGGAAGCTGGTTGCAGCCTCTTGCCAGGACTGGATAGATGAGTTTTCAAATGCTCACAATAATACTTTGCCCCACGAAAGCCCCCCCCCCATCCCACCAGTGTTCACTTGAGTTACTCTATGTTTAGAGCTACTGGATGCAGAAAGGGGTGTCTGTGGATGGGTTAGCCATGACAGAGGAGGGGGCTGTGTTAACCAAAGAAATGCTGCCTCTTTCTCCCTATAACAGAAGGAGAGGAAAAATGGAGGCATGTGCAGGCAGTCGGCTCCCTTTTCCTGAGAGCATTTCAAATGGTACCATGTCAAAGTCACTGACACCAGCCAATTTGGGGGTGTGGAGAGATTCTGGATCCCTTCAGACTTTTATTCTTTTTTTTTTTCTTTTAGACAGGGTCTCCCTGTAGTCCCCAGCTGGCCTGGAATTCACTATGTAGACCAGGCTGGCTTTGAACTCACAGAGATCTGCCTGCCTCTGCCTCCCAAGTGCTAGGATTAAAGGCATGTGGCACCACGCCCGGCCCCAGACTTTTAGTCTTTTATGAGCTATGCTTTTTATTCTACGAACTCAAATTCAACTAGCCTACACTTATATACCACTAACGATTGTTATGTTACCATCTTCATGGCCTGTGTACCACACAGTCTAAACTTTCTGGCACTTCCTTTAAAGATAGTTAGGATACACAGAGGATGTCACCAGGTGCAGAAGGAAAACAGCACGCATAGCACAAAAACAATGAACACTTTGCGCTTTCTGTGGTGTCGCTTGTTTTGGTTTTGTTCAGAGCTCTCGTGGGGACAGAAAGAAAGTGTCAAGTGGCAAAACAGGCAGGCTAGATGAAAGCAGAGAAGTGAATACAAAATGGAAAAGAACTATCAAGAAAGAAGATGGACAGAACTGGAGTCTTCAGGCATCTTCAGCGCAAGTACCCAGGCTCTCACCATGGTTCCTGGGATTGGTTCAGAACCTGTAGGCAGCCGAACATGAAACTGTGATCCTGTTTCATTAGACTCCTTAGTAGCCTCTTCCTCCCTGCATGTGGGTGGAGGGTGGGGCTACTGGGTAAAGCAACCACAGTAAGGACACCTCCTTTCCCATTAGCAGATGTTTCTTGAAGCCAAGTGCTTTCCTGACTTTGGGAATTCTCCATATCTTTAACAGATGAATGTGCGCTCTGACACTTTAAGTGAGATGGGCCCAAGAGGTCACATATCAGAAATAAATTTATCCTCTTTATTTATCTTAAAAAAATTATTTTCTTTTCAATTATGTGTACTTATATGGGTCTCTGTGTGGCTATGTATGTGTGAAGTGCCCCCAGAAGTCAGAAGAGGGAGTCAGACTAGGGGCTTGAAGTTACAAGCAGTTATCTGTGGTTAGTGGTGTGCTAGCAACTGAATGCAGGTCCTCTGCAAGAGCAGCAAGCAAACTTAGCTTCTGGGCCATCTCTCCAGCCCCTTACTTATCTTTTATTTCTTGACAACTCTTTGACAGTTTCTGGAATATTGTTTTTTAGAATCTAGCTTGAAAAATACTAAGCATCTTGGTTAATTTTGTGTGTGTCTTTATGCCACAGTACCAGACATTTAGCCATACATACATTCTATATGTTTCTGTGAAGGTGTTTTAGGTTAAGATTTATATTTTCAGGATGAGATTTATGTTCAAAACAAAGGACTTTAATGGAGTAAAGCAAATTTCTCTATACAACATGAGTGGGCTTCTTCCAATCAGTTGAGGCTCTGAAAGGAAGAAAAGTCTGACCCTCCTTTGAGCAAGCTGATTGCCTTCAGACTTCCACTAGAACCCAACTTCCCAAACTATGGGTTGTGATCCTGCAGAGGGTTTTGAGATTGCAAGACAACAACAAGAACAACAACAAAAACAACCACAAAAAAACCCAAGAGCAGAAAAGGTTTATGAACACGTCATGACCAAAAATTGATTCGAAATCAAACACTTAATGAACCTAAGGGGTTTCTGGCCACACTCACCTCTGTCATACCTTGCAACTCCAACTGTAGCTTTAGTTTTGAACACACTCATGCACTGAGCATGTCATCATGCCACACAACACCAACAAACCTCACCTGAAGCACCTTGATTCATATTCAAGACTACTGTATGTTATGAATTGCAGTGTTTACACTATGCATACAAAGTTCTCTGTTCCTTCCCAAACACAATAATTTAATCACAGAAAAAAAGACTTCTAAGATTTTTCTACCATTGGTTCCTCAACATGGAAGAATCAAATTGATATATCTTTGGGTTATATTGTGTTAGAACATTTCACTTAAAGATTTGCTCTTTGAGTTTCACTTAAAGTCATTAAATGAATTTCGGTCTGAGATAAAGGCAGAATTTCTAACAGTTTATGAAATGACCATAAACATATTTCTTCCATTTTATATAAAGCAGTGTTCTCAGCATTGACAGTTATAAACTCTAACTACCTATTAACTCTAAAAAGATGTTAAAAACACACTGTGTATCCTGCAGCATCAAATATTCAACCAGGATTTAATTGTTTATGTCAGAGTGAATAAGCACATCCATTTCAGTATGCAAATTTGTTTTCATTTTTTTTAAAGTAGCAAAATTATATGTACACTTAGGAATTTTTTAAAATAAATTTCTTTATGTTTATTATCATAAGTGTTTGATTTATATAGATGTTTTATATACCTATATACCCAAGGTTGTGTAAAACCTTTTCAGGCTAAAATGAGTTTTGAGTGGAAAAAGCTTGAGAAGCCCTGGTCTAGGACATTGACTCTTCCTGGTTCTAGAGAAGAATGCCTGTGAGTGTAAACCACATCTTTCTCAAGTCTCCAATCTGCCAGCCTTCCCCACTAAATTTCAGACCTGCCAAGCCTCCACAATCACATAATCCAGTCCCTTAGAACAAATCTGTTACACCATATACACCACCAGCATCATATTGATTTTATTTCTCTAGAGAACCCTGACCCTGAGTAATACACTAAGTTAACACAAAATAAAATTCAGTCCCTTTCCAGGTAGTCGGATTAATTTTCCCTCACTGCCAAAAGCACAATGGGAAGTAATATGCCACACAAATAGATTTTAAGATAAAAGGCACTTAAAAATGTAGGTGCTGAGGTAATAGGAAAGATGGCAGAATAAAAGAAATGACTCTTAAGAAAAGCAGACTACCAATGTGAAAACAAAAACATCACACAAATGAAACATCTCTGGGCTCTTTGAGAGGCTTTATCTAAGGCCAGCTAGACAGACGGCATGACTTTAACTGACAGTGTAGACAGAAGCTTCTTGTAGCACTTGTGTTGACATTCTAAAAGCTAAAGCCGCAGCAGGCGCCATTGAGGGATCATGTGCTTCTTTCCCTGTGACAAAGGCCCTCAGAGGAAAGGTGAAGGGAAGCCACCCCTGAGGGATTTGCAAGTGAACTAGTCTTCCTACCTGGGATGAGATAAGGCACTGGGAGCAAGTGACACCTGCCTCTGGGTGGAGGCTTCACCTTCCCTTCCTGCACACAAGCTATGATCTTGCAGCTTCTGCAAGTCACTTCTAAGTATTCAAAGAACAACCATTCTCCTTATGGCTTATGGCTTACATGCTGCCTCACACATTAACTATTGGTATTTGATTTCATCTCCCCCAAAGAACTTGATATTTACAATAAAAACAAAGAATGTGTATCAAGAAAAAGTACCAGAGTAGATAAAGTAGAAAGAGAAAATTATCCTCAGTCTTTAAAAACAAAAGGGGTTGTTTTTTGTGTTTTCTGTTTTGTTTTGTTTTTTGCTTTTGTTTTTGATGGTCTTTCACTAAAGTTTGAAATTCAGTTAAACAATCATTAACTGCAGACTTCCCTCCATAACTAGCAGGGAGGTTACAAAAGCTGTCATTTACTAGCTGTAGCTAGTGTTTTTTGCCGTGCTAGGAATCAAACCCAGGGCATGTTAGGGACATACTTCTACCAGAGGCTATATGCCTTGTCCTTAGGCTAATTTTCTTACCTGCTCTGTCTTCTATTTCCCTGTTCATAAAATGAACATAAGAAAAAAGGTAATAATTGTTCTCAGCTTGATCTAAGCTTCAAATTGCCATTGGACTCATTCTTAACCCAGGGAAAGTTCCTAAAGAAAGAATATAAAGTTCCACAAGAAAGGGGACACCAACTAGTACTGTGTACCTACCATGCCTTAACACTAAGGTATTTTATTTAATCATCATAAGCAGTGAGAGCATACTTCTTATCAATCATGTAGATCAGATTAAGGCTTAGATCAGAAGTATGATTGGTGGTTAGCTTTAATTGTCAACTTGACATAATTTAGAATCACTTGGGAAGGGAGTCTTAGTGAGGGATTTCCTAGATCAGTTAGCCTGTGGGCAGGACTGAGGGAGTATCTTGATTATTTTAGTTGAGATGGGAAGACCTGATACTGTGGGTGGGACTATTCCCTAGGCGGGGGATCCTGGACTGTATGTGAGTGTATAAAGTGAGCAAAGCTTTAGTGAGCACACATGCATTCATTGCTCTCTGCTCCTGATTATGGATATGATATGACCAGCCTCCTTGAGCTCCAGATACTGTGATTTCTCCACTATGATGGACTGTAATGTGGAACTGTGAGTCAAAACAAACTCTCCCTTAAGTTGTTTTAGTCATGGTATTTTATTACAATAGCAGAAAAGGAAACTAAGACAGTGACCGGGTTTATTTTCTTGTGACGCACGCCATGGAGTAATGTTCCACAGAGTGGGACTCTCAGGACACCTGCCAGCTACTCAGAATACTAAACCCAAGCATCCTGGACCCTCACCTATCCCTATTTAACTATGACATCTTGGTCACAATAGTTTTTATAAGCCCCCCACTGCCACAATCTTCTGCTCACTCAAGAGTCATTAGCTCATTGGTCAAAAGCATGGATCCTGAAGCCAGGCACTCTCCTGCTCTTGCTAAGCTCCACATACATGACCATGGTGCTGTAATTTAGACCTTGAATGTCCCCCAAATCCCATATGCTGAAGGCTGATCACCAGCTTGTAGAAGTAGTGAGAGATGGTAGAACTTCACAAAGGTGGGGACATGGAACTATAGTTTGGATCTTGAATGTTCCCCAAATCCTATGAGCTGAATGCTAATCACCAGCTTGTAGAATGAGTGGGAGACGGTGGAACTTTACAAAGGTGGGTCCTAGTAAAAGGAAGTCAGGCCATTGGCCGTACCTTGAAGAAGACATTGGTATCCAGCCTCTTCTTATTTCTTGTACTTCTCCACGAGGTGAGAGTATTCTTTGCTGAACATGATGTAGTGCCTCTCATACGGCCATAAAACAATGGGCCAGCTGACCAGGACTGAGCCTCTATACTATGAGTAAGAATGAACTCTTCTTCTTTTTAAGTTGGTTGTAGATATTTTGACACAGTCCTAGAAAGCTAACACACTCAGTCATATTGCTTAACCTCTCTGACACCCTATCTCTTATTCAAACACAGAAGTAACAAATGGTCCATCCTAAAGTTGTTGTAGTGATAAAGTAATAATGAGAAATACCAAGCCCAGGGTTTGGCACATGGTACTTTTTATTTATTCTACATAGAATTACTTCCTCTGTGATTTCTTGTTAATCTTTACAATTTACCATATTCGACTTCATCCCATCCCATCATTCAACTAAAACCAATCAAGCAAATATCACTGGTGTCCTCATTGATAAATCCAGTTACTTCTGATCTTAAACAGCTTTGAGTCCACTCTGTTCATCACTTATACATTAAAATTGAATTCTGCCTCCATTCTGGGTCATGCCCTGGATTAGGAGTAAGTTATGCTGTGCTGAATGCAGTTGGCATAACCCCTACACTCATGAGGCTTTCAGGCTTGTGCTGCGGGCATTGCTATCAATGACTAAGCACATATGGAGTTCCCAACAAAGTAAGCATGCTATGAAGGAAAAGAACAGAATGCCCTACAAGATAATGATTGAAGGAACCTTTCATCTAAGGGGGTTAGGGAAGATCTGAGACCTGAGGAGCAACCAGATATGGAAAAAGTCATCCCACTAAAAGTTTAGCAACATGTGGGTAACTGAGATGGAAGACAGCTTGTTACACTGGAAGAAATGAAATCATATCTACACGGCTAGGAAAAAACAACAACAACAACAAAAAAAAACAGTGGTATGAAATGAGCCAGTAGAATAGGCTGGGGTTTAGCCATGCAGAGCACTGTGGACCATGGGGAAGGTTTAGACTGAGTTCCAAAGGCAACAGAGGTCACTGGAGATCCTTGAGGCAGAAGATGCATAACCACTGTGGTCTGATTTGGGATGTGGCTTAGAAGGAAGCTAGAAGGGAAGCTGAGCAATCACTTGGCTTCGGAGATGTTAGATCCTGGAAGTTGAGATTGAAAGAAGTAGAATTTTCAGTGCATTGAGAAAATGTGAAGATAAATTGGGTGTGGAAGAGAAAGAAGGAAGTGGCATGAATGACTCCCAAGGTTCTAGTTGATCAAGAGGCTGGATTATGGAGCCATGTAGCAAGAAGAGGTACTGAATCACTCTTACAGAAAGAACCAGAATCTTTACGGCTTTAGAAATCTCCTTAGACATTCTGGTAACTAACTGGCTAGAAAAGGACATCTAGAGAGGTGGTTTCTACAATAAAGGTGAAATGTAATGGCCAACAAGCATATCTTTCTGTGAAAATAGCTTGCCTTTTTCTAACCTCGTCACTCACTGCCTATATCACTGCCCAATTGAGTTTCCTCATCTACAGAGTTTAGAGCATTTCCAAGCTGCTGTTTTTTAAAGCAACCAGTTGGACACAGTAGTTGTTGAATTCTCTCCCAGTGCAAGTTCTTGTCCTACACTCTGTTATGTTTATTTCTTTTCCATGTGATGATTCCCGATTTTCTCTTCAGAGATAATATTCTTCCAACTACTCCCCCAGACACCAATGGCTCCAGTCAATCACGTGTCTTGCTTGCATGGACTCATGTTTCTCTATGGTTATTTCCACTGTGGAGTGTAGTGCACTGTGTTAGCTTTACTTCTGTATTGGATTATCACCTGGACAGAACTTGGAACTCCTTAAGACAGCTGGCCTTGTCTAGTAAGTTTTCATAAATTTTTATTTATTATTTTTATTTTATGTGTATGAATGTTATGCCTGTGTGTGTTAGTGCACCCATGTTGTGCAATGCCCAAGGAGGACAGAAGAGGGTGTTGGATCTCCTGGAACTGGAGTTTCAGAGGGTTGTTAGCCGCCATGTGAGTGCTGGGATTTGAACCCAGGTCTTCTGCAAGAACAGCCAGTGCTCTTAACCACTGAGCTATCTCTCCAGTCCATTGTCTAACAAGTTTTATTCATAGATCCCAGACAGATGCCAGAAAAAATATAACTAAGATGCATAATACCCTCAAAGTCATCTCACCAGTTAAGTTTTTTTGCTTAAAGTAGCACGTGAATGCAGATACAGCAAGTTATACCCCAAAGATGTAAAATTTCACCCTAAAGGGATATTTAGGCCCAAACTTTACCCTAAACCAGTCATGCCAAATATAACACCTTTCTTATCTGACTCTCACCTCTGCTTTGCTCTTCCTGAGCAATGTGGGGCCCAGCTTTTCTGAGGAACAGAAGAAGGGGCCAGGGGCCTGGGGAGGAAGAAACACTTCTACAACTCTACAAAACTTCCCCTCACTGCTTAGTGGGGTAAGAAAGATGGAGATGCTGCTTGCTCTAGATGAATAAGCATGCTCAGGCTGGCTGTGTCCTTCCTAACCACAAGGTCATACAGAGCAAGGTCATACCAAGCAGGTAGAAGGCAAATGCTGAACATACATGGCAACCTTCCCCTGCACAACTTTTATAACAGGATCCGTGGTTTTTATTATGCCCCCGAATAGGAGCAGAATCTGATCTCAATTGCGACAAAGTTTCTGGAGTCTTCCACCTTGAGAGATTATGTGTGGCACACTACTCATGAATTTAAGCAAAAGTAACTTGATGAAGTGTTTGAATCCCTGAGAAACGGTTTAGTATAGATGCTGCCAAAGCAAGCACAGGGGAAGACTGAAACGGACCTTTCACTCCATACTGAAGGCAAGTGGGTGAAGCAGGAAGCAGTTTGACACATGCACGTGGGCAGTCTTTGAATCCAAGCAAATTAGATCCAAATTATGATCTACTCCTTTTTTATTCTATGTTCAATAAAGTCATGATGATGCTGATGCCGAGACAGAGAAGAAGGAAGAAAAGGAGAAGGAAGAGGAGGAGGAGGAAGAGAAGAAGGAGGAGGGGAAGGAGAAGGAGAAGAACCAACACTCAGGTGTGCTAACTACATGCCACTCTCTGTTCTAAAAACTTCCACATATTAACTTTTTTATTCTTAAGGAAAAAAAAATAAAGGGAAGATTCTACTATCATTTTACAGTGCAAGAATATGAGGCACTGAAAGGCTTAACAACTAGCCCAGCTAGAAAATGGGAGAACCAGGAGGCAAACCCAAGTAACTGGGCTCCAGACATCCACACTGCTTCAGTCTCACCTGTGTCCTCAGAATCCCATCACCAGACTTTCAGTCTGAATTTCCTTGTCTACAACAGTATAGTAAGGCCAGCCTCAGCAAGGCCTCCAGAAGACAACCAAGTATAACCCTGGATACCAGAGGGGCAGCTAGATTAGAGTAGCCTTTAATCTTTAGCTTTTATACTAATAATATAATTATCAGATTTCCAAAGAGACTCTAATATAATTCTAAAGCATCTAGAATTCCCAGGTGCAGAAAATATATAGATGTACTTAATAAACTAGAGGCCTAGGTTTTTTAAAAAAAACTTTTCATCATTAATGGTAGTCTTAGGGCTGGAGAGATGGCCCAGTGGTTGAGATCACTGGCTATTCTTTCAGAGAATTCAGGTTTGGTTCCCAGCACTTACATGGCAGCTAACAACCTACCATAACTCCAGTTCCAGGGAATCTGACAGTCTCTTCTGACCTCCATAGGTATTACACAATACAGGTACACTTACATACATACAGGCAATACACTCATACACATAAAATAAAAAGTAAAATAAAATAAAGGGAGTCTTAGTCTATGAAACTTTCACAATACTTCCAAATCAATTATGGCCTTTGTTACTGAAGTTAAACAGCAATCAGCTGGAGGGGTAAGTCAGAAGCTATGATAGCCCAGTCCTCTGACCAACTATTTAAATCTGAGTGAGCCACTTAGAAAAGTCCTAGAACAACAGATCAGAAGGAAAAGAGGGGAAGCTAAGTCTACTGAGGAATTCACACAAAGTCACACAGAGTCCTAAGAACTACAAGGATTAGGAAAGTGACAGTATCAAGCAACAGTGGGAATGAAGGAAGTTGACTGGGGAGAGGCTGTCAAGGACCTTGACTATCATCATGGAACCTAGGATTGGCTCTATGTGCAGTGGAGAGTTTTGGAGAGGAAAGGAAATGATGAGATCTGAGCCTTAGTAAATAATTGCTGCAGCATTGGGTATTGAGGAGAGAGGAGCAAATTCCTCCCGCAGCTGCTTATTGGGAAGTTTCTGAAACAAAAGCCATAACTCACTTATAAGTATTCAAATAGTAAGCTTCACATACTAAAACTGCCTTTAGATAAATGTAAAGTTCTAAAATAATCATACATATTGCTGTATTAAGGAGCACACCAAAGTTCTCCAATGTGTTAAAATATTGAGAGAAAAGCTGAGAGCTATTTGTCACTGAAAGAAAAGTGGAAATAGGTCTTCACAACTTGTAAGGAAGGTCAAGCTAAGAACCTGGGGCAGTCAGCAAAACAGCCACTACACTCTCAGACACAGAAAGAAATGTTATTGTTGAATTACGTACATATTTCCACCGGAAAATGGGCAGAGTGGATGAAGCATAAACAAGCTTAAGAAATGCTGTATCCTTCACCAAGAAAAAAAGCTAGTGCTGTTTTCTTTGAATCTACTCTTGTATTTCTTTAAAGAGAAGTTGATAGTGAAAACTCTCAGTTGAGGTGACAGCAAAAACAGCAGCCCAATATGAGTAAACTGGTATTGTCAAAGTGACAATAACTTCATTTGTGGCCCATGTCCCTCCAAACTGTGAGGTGAGAGCATGCTTAGAAGACCTGGATTTGAATAACAGAAAACAGCATAACACTTCTCCATTATCCATGAGATCAAGGGCAGTGGGAGGCTGTATAATTAGCATGATTATAATACTAGTTATCAGTTACTTCTCCAAAGACCATTTCTTCAAAAGCTCCTCCTAAGACCATGTAAGTGACACATCTCCTTAGTTGATGATCTTTGCTCAGATTGGTCAGCCTTAGTAACGATGGAAGTTGGTAGTCTAACACAAGGCTTTTGAAGTATTCCATGAATATTGTTGTACATGTTATTCTTTCCTCTGATTGAACCACAAATATTTTTAAAATGGGAATATTTGAACATATCTCTGTAATTTTTCCAACATCTTATGTGGGTTTTAAAAATCAACAACAATAAAAACAACTATACTAATACATAAGGGTCTTTACATGCTAATCATGTGTTTAGCATTGTAGACCAAGCTGACCCCAATTTCCACCTACCTCTGCCTCCCAAGTGCTAGGATTTAAAAGCATATGACACCACATGCAGCTTCCAAAGTACTCTTTAATCTGTTTTTTTTTTTTTTAATTGAATTCAAATTCAAAGTGAAAAGAGAATTTAAAATCAGAAGTTGTAGCTAGAAAGTACAGACAAGATTTAGGGAAAGTAAGGTTGGCCTTAAGACAAATTAAGCAACCATTTCTCAAGGTCTCTGAAAGATTGTATGATCCATCAGGATGTCTTTAACATCTACACCAAGGAAAATGTGACTTCCAGATGCTTGGATGGAGTCCATGGCACTGTTCTGTAGAGAGGCAGATCTGCAGATGAAGCAGCTGCTACCTTAAGAAGTAGATTCACTGGCAGTGACAGAAGAAACATTCCCCAACAAAACCTCACCTCTTTACTGAAATGGCAACCTCGTCTCTCACTTTCTAGTTAGCTAGGGGTGTTGTTGACAGATGACAAAGGGGAGAGGCAAAACAACCTCAATGGGAAGAGAACTTCAGAGCACAGAAAAGGACATCAGCAGGTCTGGGCACCATTCTTTGACACCAGCTCCCTGTCAACCAATAAGGTAAGTACCCGCTTGGAATTAAACCCAGGTCCTCTGCTCTTAACCACAGCCAATGCTCTTAACCCCTGAGTCATCTCTCCAGCCTCCCCTCAAACTTACTTCTAACTCATCATTTTTTCTCAAAAATATCATATTCCTTTTATTTCCTACTTTGATAAATTATTATCCACCTATTTACTTGGGAAAACCAGAAATCACCCCCACCATGCATATGATGTGTGTGTGTGTGTGTGAGAGAGAGAGAGAGAGAGAGAGAGAGAGAGGTGTGACCACATCCTATGGAATCCATGCTTCTATTCATCTTCATCACTGCTTTAGGTAGGGATACTATTATCTTTATCTTAAGCAACTATACACAGTCTTCTTGTGGATTCCCTTATCTAAGAAGGGATCGGTCAGTTGCTTTTCCTTTTTACTGTCCTTTACTTTTCCCCAGTCCATCCCCATCTCACCACCAAGAAGGACACACACTGTCAGCTGGCTAGCTTACTTTGAGAAGCTGCAAGACAATTAGCCACAATGGCATGATTATGGCATATGATTGTGCATGTCAGAGTATGTAGAGATGTGTTTGTAAGGGGTAACTGTTGCTTAGAATTTAAGGTGACCAGCATCTTCCAGCCTGACCTAGGCTTTTGCTATTTTAGAACTAAGAAGCCCGCATCACAAGATGACCCTAACTTCCCAGGGCAATCCAGATAACTGGTCCTCTGTCTAGTTGAGTGCACCAAGCAAGCTGAGCTCTTCGGAAGCCAACTGGAATTATGGCTTTTCCCTTTGTTTGACAGGTAATCCCAAGACACAGATTAACCGGAAAGGGAGGTGGTTAGCCCAACTCTTTCACATATTCTCATTGAAGTCGGACTTGCAGCAAGTTTTGAAAAAAATGGTAATTTGTTCCTTCTTAAAATATTTTCTTCACTTGGCTTCCAGCCACCATACTCCCCTGGTTTTCCTGTAATCTTAACTTCTTAATCCACTTTGATGTGTCTCCTGATGCTTTCTGACAAGTTGGGCTGTCTTAGGTTTGACCTTAGGGTCAAACTATCTCTACTGATAGCCACTGAATGAATGATTTCATCTAGTCAGTCAAATTCAGGATCAGTTATAAGGCAGAGATAGAACTCAAAGAGAGAAAATAAAATTAGTGCTTACTTTAATAAAAATACTTAAAATGAGGAATACAGCCATGTCACTGGCTAATCCATTCAAGCACAGGAAGGTTTGAACAGACATAGGCCTCTTCCAATGCAAACTGGACCAGGAGAAAACATCAGAAGAATGGGAATATTTATGCTTATATTCTTTAAAGACAGATATCCCCCAAACACCCAAGAAGATGAATAAAACATGAATATGGGCCAAATAGTTTTGCGTGTCTCCTTCCCCTGAGGAAAAGTGACAAAAAAAAAAAAGAAAAAGAAAAAGAAACAGGGAGATGTGAGAGTTGTGGCCCTGCTGGAACCCTCACAGGAGCATAAAGACTGGAGAATACGTGTTGTTCCTCCTTAACAAATTTCATTTTTGTGCTTATGAGTTTCCGTTGCATCTCCAGCTTCCATCTCTCTCTGAGCTTGAGGATCGTGTGTCTCCTTGCCTGCTTGGCCTCTGACTGAAAGACTAACAGGCATTTCAAACTCAACATGTCAAAGAGAGAAGAGAGAACTCGATCTTTTTCCCTACCCTTTCACTTACATATTAAGTTGTGACTGTAAAAAGTAAAGTGGAGAGGTTGAAACACCAGTATTTATTCTCTCACAGTACCAGCAGGCTTGGTTTTGTCTCCTGACTTCTTTCTTCAGTTCTTATTACCATATCCTCACACAGCTTTTCTGTGGTGTATGCACATCCCTGTCATCTCTCTCCTGTTAGGACACCGGCCATCTTGGATTAGAGCCCATTCTATGGCATTGATACAACACAATTACCTCCTTCAAGGCCCTTTCTCTGAATAATAGTCATACCGTAGAACAGGGCTTCAACATGGGAGTTGGGAGGGGGTCCAACTCATTAAAACTCCTCTCACAGTCTTTCCTATTTAAGAGAATGGTACTTTGAAATTTTCTAAGATTCCTCTTTCCTCCACACCCCATATCTAGCCAATTAGTAACATGTGTCAATGTTGTATAAACTTTATTCTGAGGAAATGTGAACAAAGATCTATTCACAACAGATACAGCACCAATTAGAGAAACGAAGTGACGCCATCCAAGTACAGGTTGGGGGACCAACACATTTAACTCGGGTTACTTGGAGGGGTGCAGATGAGGAGTTACTTACAGGAACATGGGCAGCTTATAAGTGGCTACACCACTCAAGAAAAAAAAATCTCTCTCTTCTAGCAAGCATAAATTGCCTATATCCTTGGGAAGAGATGGGGCCTTGTAAACTCTTCCCTGCTCTGGAATGGAAATTTATTGGGCCCAATCTTGTGCAGGTCTCCTTGGGGTAATCCCAGCTGCTGACAATCCAAGAGAGCAAAGGCTGTATTAGGCTTCCAGGCAGCATTCCACAACAGTCAGGTCTACCAATTCTGAGTCCCACCATCCCCACTATGGAAACAGTGTCTGCCTTCCTCTTCTGCCTGCTGTACGGAATGGTCTCTTAACTGACTTAACTAGATCCTTTCTTACCCGGCCACAGCCTGTTTTCCACATACATCCACTAGGTTCATCTGCAAAGTAAGTTATTTACCATCGCCTTCCTGACATGAACACCAAATAGCGTCCGAATTTTACACTGATGAAACTCCACTACTGTTTATGACTCACCATCATCTCCCTTAACCTACTCTGTCCTTGCACATCACTCTTCCCTCTCATTCACTCAACTCCAGCCGCTTTGGCCCCTTGATTTTCCTAACGCACACAAAACTCAAAAACTCATCTGTGTTACAATCATTTCATGTGATGTTCCTTGTCCTTCTGCTTGGAACTCTCTGGAATTGACTTCACAGGTTTTTTGTTTGTCTTCTAATTTCATTGATGTCTCCGCTTAAATGTAAATTTCTTCATTGAAATTTCCTTGATCTCTTTGTTTAAAGTATACCCATGGCCCTGAAGTCCTTTACTCTTCTTCATATTCCTTTAAAATACTTATAGCTGCCTGAAATTAGTTTGCGTTTTTAATTTACTTGTTTATGGCCAGTCTTCCCCATTAAGCTATAAACGTCATGAAGACTGTCCTCTCCTGTTCCTCTAGCAGAGAGAATGACTCTTTACTCAAAGTAGGCATTCAACAAACATTAAATGACGGAAATAATTTATGTAATTTGTATCATTCTAACTTGCAAACTTGATCCTGTTTCTTCTTATCTTAAGCCATATAATGACTTCCTTTTGTTCTCTGGGTAAAAGCTAAGCATTTAGCATGGCATAGGACCCTCCTACTTTTCCGTTTCACTCCTGACAGTTTCCATCAAACAGCATGAACTCCAGCCCATACTAATCTTTTTTATTTTATATGTACAAGTATATTGCCTGCAGGTATGTAAGTGAACTCGTGTAGTGCAATGCCCATGGAGAACAGAAGAAGGCATCAGATCCCCCAAGCCAGATCCCCTGGAACTGGGGTTATGGATGGTTGTTAACTGCCGTGTGGGTGCTGGGAATCAAACCTGGGCCCTCTGCAAGAGCAGACCTTGCTCTTAACCATTGACCCATCCTTCCAGCCCCAACATACTAATCTTTTTAAAGCTAGAGCTATGCTCAGCCATCTTGGAATACTTGGACTCCAGCACAGTAGCTAGCACTGAACAACTATAGAGCAGCTGTCAAGGGGTTACACAAAGCAGACTATTTATAGAATCTTGATCTTATGCTTTAGTACCTGGTTATGTTGATTAAAGTGTCAATAGAATCACCTTATCTACTTCATAAGTTATTTTTTAAATAATATTTGTTAAATAAATATTCATAGAGAGCCTATCATATTCTTGATGCTATCCTAGATGGTAAAGGTGTATTAAATAAGAAAAAGAAACTATGAATTCTGCTTCACAGGATGTGTGCTCTAGGAAAGGAAAGACCATATGTAAGTAATGTGCACAGCTGTGGAATTAGATCCAGGAGAGTGGGGAGCACCTGGTGTCGTGTATGGCCACTGTAGGGTGGTCAGAGATGCCCTCACACCTCACAAAGATAATGGTATTGGATAGGGACTCAAAAGGACTAATAGATGCAAAGATCCTGGAGTAAAATAATAGTGCCTTCCATTTTCAAGGCCATGGTCTAGATCATAAAATAAATCTCGAAAAATTAATGGGAACGGGAAGCTGGCTCAGTGGTTAAGAGGATTTGCTGCTCTTCCAGAGAACCTGAGTTTAGTTCCCAGAACCCATGTCAAGTGACTTATAATTGCCTATAACTCCAGCTCCAGGGAATCTGATGCCCTCTTCTGGCCTCCACAAGTACCTGCACACTCATGGCATACACACACACACACACACACACACACACACACACACACACACACAATAATA